>NC_084616.1:75473080-75553080 GCF_033978795.1 Nerophis ophidion
CCAGGGTGTATACCGCCTTCCGCCCGAATACAGCTGAGATAGGCTCCAGCACCCCCTGCCACCCCAAAAGGGACAAGCAGTGGGAAAATGGATGGATGGACAATTTTACTAACTCAGTTTTGTTTTGTTTTCAAACGGAGACACACACTTTTCCAAATACCACATTAAATGTTCCTAATATTATTTGCATAATGACACAAAACATATGCCCATTCATCAAAATAAAGAAAGCATTTGTAAAAATGCAGTTATATGTTTTATCTCACTCACACAGACTTCAAATGATAAGACACTATTGGAGTGAGTTACCCAGAACAGTGATAAATACAAAACACATTTGTAAAAAAAACTATTTTACTATAATAAATCACATGTTTGGTGCATTTTGCCTGACGTTTATAGCATATGTGATGAATAATTACTGAAACTTGACAACATATATTTACAAATCCATAGCAATCGTCATCGTTTACTTTGAAGTGGGCTTAAACGTAAGGACTAGAGATGTCAGATAATATCGGACTGCCGATATTATTGGCCGATAAATGTTTCAAAATGAATATGTATATATATACATACATGTGTGTGTGTATCTGTATATATGTATGTACAGTATATATACATATTTGTGTGCATATATGTGTGTATAAATACATATGTACATGTATATATATATGCATATGTATATATGTGTATATATATATATATATACATATGTATATATACCCATAGATATGTATATCAATATGTATATATATACATACATGTGTATGTGTGTATATATATATATATGTACAGTATATATACATATTTGTGTGTATATATGTGTGTATTTATACATATAAATACATATATACATGTGTATATATATGCATATGTATATATACCCATAGATATGAATATGAATATGTATATATATACATATATGTATGTATGTATATATATATATATATATATATATATATATATATATATATATATATATATATATATATATATATATGTATATATGTATATATATATTAGGGGTGTGGGGAAAAATCAATTGGAATACGACTCGAATCGTTTACAGTGTGCGATTCAGAATCGATTCTCATTTTTAAAAAATCTATTTTTTATATTTTTTTATCAATCTAACAAACCACTACACAGCAATACCATAACAATGCAATCCAATTCCAAAACCAAACCTGACCCAGCAACACTCAGAACTACAATAAACAGAGCAATTGAGAGGAGACACAAACACCACACAGAACAAACCAAAAGTAGTGAAACAAAAATGAATATTATCAACAACAGTATCAATATTAATTATAATTTCAGCATAGCAGTGATTAAAAATCCCTCACTGACATTATTATCATTAGACATTTATACAAATAATAAAAAAAGAACAATAGTGTCACAGTGGCTTACACTTGCATCGCATCTCATAATCTTGACAACACACTGTGTCCAATGTTTTCACAAAGATAAAATAAGTCATATTTTTGGTTCGTTTAATAGTTAAAACAAATTTACATTATTGCAATCAGTTGATAAAACATTGTCCTTTACAATTATAAAAGCTTTTTTTTTTTTTTTAAAACTACTACTCTGCTAGCATGCCAGCAGACTGGGGTAGATCCTGCTGAAATCTATGTATTGAATGAATACAGACTTGTTTTGAATCGGAAAAATGTTGTTTTTGAATCGAGAATCGAATCGAAAAAATCGATATATTATCGAATCGTGATCCAAGAATCGATATTGAATCGAATCGTGGGACACCAAAAGATTCACAGCCTTAATATATATATATATATATATATATATATATATGTATAAGCTACTAGTTACTCTTGATTGAATGGAGCTAAGCTCCAGACAAGGCTATCCCCATATCCATCCATCCATTTTCTACCGCTTATTCCCTTTCGGGGTCGCCGGGGGCGCTGGCGCCTATCTCAGCTACAATCGGGCGGAAGGCGGGGTACACCCTGGACAAGTCGCCACCTCATCGCAGGGCCAACACAGAAAGACGGACAACATTCACACTCACATTCACACACTAGGGCCAATTTAGTGTTGCGGTGGAAAATGGATGGATGGATATGGGGATAGCCTTGTCTGGAGCTTAGCTCCATTCAATCAAGAGTAACTAGTAGCTTAGCTTACTCCATTTTCCAAGTAGCTGTCCTTTGACTGATTAAAACAGTGTGTAAATGGCTAATAGCATTTTTAAGATGGATAGAACAGATTCTTTTTTTTTACCATTTAGATCAGCGTTCCAGAACACATTAGGTTTAACCTCACTGGCTGCACTCTAATACATTCCTGCATCGTTGCCTGCTCTTATAAACGCTGTTATATTCTGGTGCAATTAATCCAACAGTTTGGACGGAAGAAAGTGTTTTGTAAAAGGCATTAAACGCCTGGAAGATTGTGAAATTCATCAGCCAGAGCCGGCACGTGGGCAAAAAGTTAATTACCGACTATACAATCTCTGGTTGTGTGGGGAGGTGGGGGAATCAGAGCAAGACAAAGAGCCATGAACACCTCAGATTGATGATATCGAACAGGGGAGGAAAAGCCAAATGATTTTTTTTTTTTTTTTTATTCTCCTCTGATGACATTGAGCTAGTCGTGTTTCCAAATACGATCCATCACCACAATGGCGAGTGTTTGCGTGCGGGTGATACTACGCGTGTGTAGATGTGTGAATTTGAAAGTGGAGAAGACAGAACAAGAGAGGGAGTGAATCATTCCCAGAACAGACCACCTAGACAGCGTGATATCAGATGCATTATTTGATGATTGGATCGCTTGCTACAAAAGCTGATAGATCTCTGCCTGAAATTGATTTCTGTCTGGATGTGACACACCAACACACACACACACATATATATATATATATATATATATATATATATATATATATATATATATATATATATATATATATTAGTGGCTGTGAGACAGACAGCCAGGAGAAACTAATTACCAGCTCACAGGCTCTCTGTGAAAGCTGTACCTCAATGAAAACACCTGAAGGACTGGCAGGCTGGCAAAGCAGAGACAAAATAAATTGGGAAATTAATGTTTCATTATTGGGCCTCGCTGGAAACTTCTCAAAGATGGATAATTTGATTGCCTGTGGGGGTCACGGTTGGTCATTTCCAGGGGCGTGGAATATTGAACAGTGTCAGGGGGTTACCGCTGTGTAATAAAAATGCCAAATTATAACCTGCAACAAGCTTTCGCCTGCTCATTTACGACCTGCTCTTGTGTTGATTGCAAATCGGGATATCGAAATAAAGACTTTGAAATTTATCAATTCCACATTTGAACAAAATGCTGTGTATAAATACAAACCCCGTTTCCATATGAGTTGGGAAATTGTGTTAGATGTAAAAATAAACAGGATACAATGATTTGAAAATCCTTTTCAACCCATATTCATTTGAATGCACCACACAGACGAGTGTCCGCACTCTATTTTTTTACGAAGCCACGCTGTTGTAACACGTGCTGAATGTGTCGTGGCATTGTCTTGCTGAAATAAGCAGGGGCGTCCATGAAAAAGACGGCACTTAGATGGCAGCATATGTTGTTCCAAAACCTGTATGTACCTTTCAGCATTAATGGTGCCTTCACAGATGTGTAAGTTACCCATGCCTTGGGCACTAATGCACCCCCATACCATCACAGATGCTGGCTTTTGAACTTTGCATCGATAACAGTCTGGATGGTTCGCTTCCCCTTTGGTCCGGATGACACGATGTCGAATATTTCCAAAAACAATTTGAAATGGGAACTCGTCAGACCACAGAACACTTTTCCACTTTGTATCAGTCCATCTTAGATGATCTCGGGCCCAGAGAAGCCGGCGGCGTTTCTGGATGTTGTTGATAAATGGCTTTCGTTTTGCATCGTTGAGCTTTAACTTGCACTTACAGATGTAGCGACGAACTGTATTTAGACAGTGGTTTTCTGAAGTGTTCCTGAGCCCATGTGGTGATATCCTTTAGAGATTGATGTCCGTTTTTGATACAGTGCCGTCTGAGGGATCGAATGTCACGGTCATTCGATGTTGGTTTCCGGCCATGCCGCTTACGTGAAGTGATTTCTCCAGATTCTCTGAACCTTTTGATGATATTATGGACCGTAGATGTTGAAATCCCTAATTTTTTTGCAATTGCGCTTTGAGAAACGTTGTTCTTAAACTGTTTGACTATTTGCTCACGCAGTTGTGGACAAAGGGGTGTACCTCGTTCAACCCACGTAACTCATATGGAAACAGGGTTTGTAGCTCACACTTGCCAACAGTCCTGAATTTTCCGGAAGGCTCCCGAATTTCTGTGCCTCTCCTGAAAATCTCCCGGGACAACCATTCTCCCAAATTTCTCCCTATTCCCAGCCGGACCTGTCGTCACGTCCACTTGTCCTCCTTATAATTTATGAGGAGGACAGTCACGTTATAACATCTACGGCTTTTGGAGAGTGCACAACTGCACACACAACAAAAAGGAGACTTTTATATATGTGTCCGTTATCCATAGCTTTATCTACAACCCATAAAGTAGGCAGGCACGGAGATATTTCTCAGCCTGTGTTTATTCCAGCCGGCACGTTAATACACTGACCCACAACATCCGGAATCCCATCATGCATTGCTTCAAAACTACGGCATGTAGTAATGCCAAGAAATAAAATGTGACAGAGAAGAGAACAAGGATGGACAATTCAACCCTAAACTCACTCCTTTCCTGCAAATTAAATGTCACAGATGCTGCCCATACCTATGCTCCTTCAAAGGCATCAGGAAAAATCTGATGATTGAGGGAACCCCTCATGAAACAGTTCTGTAGAGATGAAGTAGTCTTGTGAATTTTCCCACACCTACATATTGCGCTCTACCACGGTATCGAGCACTATTCTCTGGATAATCCAATCAAGACATATATATATATATATATATATATATCTCCATCTATCCATCCATTTTCTACCGCTTATTCCCTTTTGGGGTCGCGGGGGGCGCTGGCGCCTATCTCAGCTACAATCGGGCAGAAGGCGGGGTACAGCCTGGACAAGTCGCCACCTCATCGCAGGGCTATATATATATATATATATATATATATATATATATAATATATACTTGAATTTCAGTGAATTCTAGCTATTAATATACTCCTGGCCCGCCCACCTCAAGTCTCCCGAATTCGGAGGTCTCAAGGTTGGCAAGTATGAAATAGATCCCTCCCCGTTGTATAATCCTACAATAATCTAACTATTTGAAATATTTATACTTATTATTTCTACTTTTTACCGTTACAGTCCGCCTGCATTGGCATCCAGTAGGACAATGACCCACCACATCCAACTGATGGCGCTGCAGTGACAGTTGATGCCAAGTTATTGAGGCACATTGGCGCCACCTACAGGATTGTATTGAAACATTGTTGCCAGGTCAGTCATTTTTATTTCAATTCCTGTTTTGAAAAGTCCCATAATTATAGTTTTCAACAGTTTTTAACCACGTGGAAATGAGACCTAGACAATAGTTGATGCTGGGATTTAGTTTAATCCTGCAGCCACCAAACCGGAACCCCTCAAGACTGCACCAAGAAATTATGTCCATAAAAGTTATGAACAGAATCGGTGACAAAGGGCAACTTTGGCGGAGTCCAACCCTCACTGGAAACGTGTCCGACTTACTGCCGGCACTGCGGACCAAGTTCTGACACTGATCATACAGGGAGTGGACCGCCACAATAAGACAGTCCGATACCCCATACTCTCTGAGAACTTCCCACAGGACTTCCCGAGGGACACGGTCCAATGCCTTCTCCAAGTCCACAAAGCACATGTAGACTGGTTGGGCAAACTCCCATGCACCCTCAAGAACCCTGCCGAGAGTACAGAGCTGGTCCACAGTTCCACGACCAGGACGAAAACCACACTGTTCCTTCTGAATCCGAGGTTGGACTATCCCGCCTAGCCTTCACTCCAGTACACCTGAATAGACCTTAACGGGAAGGCTGAGGAGTGTGATCCCACCATAGTTGGAACACACCCTCTGGTTCCCCTTCAAAAATTGTTAACTTATTTGCTATAGAAAAACAAAATGATCAAACATGGTTCTTCCCACGTCTGCAGCTGACTGATGGATAGTCGGCAGAGATTCAAGCTTTATTCTAAGAAAGGTAGCGAAGCCTGCTTTTCCTTTACCAATGGCTGCACTGCAAAAAGTCAGTGTTCAAAATCAAGAAAAAAAAATACAAAAATGAGGGGTATTTTACTTAAACTAAGCAAAATTATCTGCCAATAAAACAAGAAAATTTGGCTTGTCAAGACTTTCCAAAACAAGTAAAATTAGCTAACTTCAGTGAACCCATAAATACCTTAAAATAAGTATATTCTCACTAATAACAACTGTACTACTATACGAGTACGTATTTTCTATTGTTTCATTGAAAATAAAACGACAAAGTCTATTTGGCTGTCATCTGTTTTAATATAAGAAACAATTGTGTCAAAGTCATGATTTTGTTTTACATTCTTGGAGGCTATGATTATAAACAATGTGAGGATGCGAGGAGCTCTATAACTTGTGACGGTACAGGCAAGGCTTTTTTAGTAGCGACCAAAAGTTGCGAACTTTATCGTGGATGTTCTCTACTAAATCCTTTCAGCAAAAATATGGCAATATGGCGAAATGATCAAGTATGACTCACAAAATGGACCTGCTATCCCCGTTTAAATAAGAACATCTCATTTCAGTAGGCCTTTAATCGAAGAAGTCGGACAAACATGTCAAGACCTTCTTGTTGTTGGTCTGCAAACTAGTCTTCCACCCCCAAGCGACCATTCACAGGAGCCTTAATAAATCATATGGTTGATGGCTTATGAAATAATGATGACCAAACAATAAAACCCAATTTCGAAGCTATGGAAAAAAATATAGTGTGTTCAACATGGCATGTCGGCCATATTTGTGGGATGTGCAGCGGCATAACTCAACATTTTTTGGGGGGGGTGGGTTGTCACAGCAGGTGTTTTATTGTTTACGGTTCCTTACTTCCAGGCTCCAGGTAGAGAACAGCCTCAGGTGAACCCTCCGCCATATTCTTACGTCTGCCTGTTGTAATGCAAGGATAGTGGTCATGGTCATGTTGTTTCTGGTGTGTGTGTGTGTGTGTGTGTGTGTGTGTGTGTGTGTGTGTGTCAGGTTAGGGTGGGGGGGGGGGGGGGTGTTACCTCTCTGTCAGAACTCCTCTGTCACACTCGGTAATGATCAAAGCTCTCACGAGGACCCCCTACCGTCCACACTCCCGCAAGCAGCCAACTGGACAGGAATTGCTCAGCCATGCAGCTCTCGCTCCACACGGCTCATGCGGGATCTCCTTCACTCTCACACACTCTGCACGGTGCACATTACTGCTCCGTGGCAGTCATCCCGCCGTCGTTTTGTTGACTTCCCCCCGTTTTATATACTCCAGACCAGGGGTCACAAACTCCTTTTTTTTTTTTAATTCTCTTTTACATGAGCGTGATAGTTGCCTGGTTCGTAAAACTCCATCAATGTGGATGCAGTGCATCCGTAAAGTATTCAGAGTGTTTCACTTTTTCCACATTTTTTTATGTTTCAGCCTGATTCCAAAGTGGAGCTTGGATGGCAACATACAAACCCTGTTTCCATATGAGTAGGGAAATAGTGTTAGATGTAAATATAACAATGATTTGCAAATCCTTTTCAACCCATATTCAGTTGAATGCACTACAAAGACAAGATATTTGATGTTCAAACTCATAAACTTAATTTTTTTTTTATGGCTGCAACACGTGCCAAAGTAATTGGGAAAGGGCATGTTCACCACTGTGTTACATCACCTTTTCTTTGAACTCTATAAACGTTTGGGAACTGAGGAACTTAATTAATGAAGTTTTGAAAGTCGAATTCTTTCCCATTTTTGTTTTATGTAGAGCTTCAGTCGTTCAACAGTCTAGGGCAGGGGTGTCAAACTCAAATACAGAGTGGGCCAAAATTTACAACTGAACAAAGCCGCGGGCCGAGGTTGAACAAATTAACTTTTTAATAGGGACCCAAACATGATTTGCATTGAATATTGAACAAGCAAGGCTTATATAACTTTATAGTGACATGTAAAATCGAGTTTAAAATAATAATAATAATAATTGAAAAATCCATCTATCCATCCATTTTCTACCGCTTATTCCCTTTTGGGGTCGCGGGGGGCCCTGGCGCCTATCTCAGCTACAATCGAGCGGAAGGCGGGGTACACCCTGCACAAGTCGCCACCTCATCACAGGGCCAACACAGATAGACAACATTCACACACTAGGGACCATTTAGTGTTGCCAATCAACCTATCCCCAGGTGCATGTCTTTGGAGGTGGGAGGAAGCCGGAGTACCCGGAGGGAACCCACGCATTCACGGGGAGAACATGCAAACTCCACACAGAAAGATCCCGAGCCTGGATTTGAACCCAGGACTGCAGGAACTTCGTATTGTGAGGCAGACGCACTAACCCCTCTGCCACCGTGAAGCCTAATTGAAAAATATCAACGGCATATCAAATAATATTTAAATACAAATTTAATGCTTCTTTTCTATTTGCAGCCTTCCGAGGTAAATATCAAAATATATTGTAGCTTCCTGAAATAGTTAGTGCTGCAAGGGGTTCTGGGTATTTCTTCTGTTGTGTTTTCGTTATGTTACAGTGCAGATGTTCTCCCAAAATGTGTTTGTCATTCTTGTTTGGTGTGAGTTCACAGTGTGGCGCATATGAAGGCACACTGCTTCAGTCCAGAGCAGTGGTGTCAAACTCAAATACAGAGTGGGCCGAAATGTAAAACTGAACAAAGCCGCGGGCCAAGGTTGAACAAATTAACCTTTTAATAGGGACCCAAACAAGTGTTGCATTGAATATTGAACAAGCAAGGCTTATATAACTTTATAGTGACATGCAAAATCCAGTTTCAAATAATAATAATAATATTAAAAAATATCAATGGCATATCAAATAAAATTTAAGTACACATTTAATGCCTCTTTTCTATTTGCAAACTTCTGAGGTAAATATCAAAATATATTGTAGCGTCCTGAAATAGTTAGTGCTGCAAGGGGTTCTGGGTATTTGTTTTGTTGTGTTTATGTAATGTTACAGTGCAGATGTTCTCCCGAAATGTGTTTGTCATTCTTGTTTGGTGTGAGTTCACAGTGTGGCGCATATTTGTAACAGTGTTAAAGTTGTTTATACGGCTACCCTCAGTGTGACCTGTATGGCTGTTGACCAAGTATGCATTGCATTCATTTATGTGTGTGTAATAGCCGCATATATTATGCGAGTGGGCCAGCACGCAGTTTGTATGGAGGAAATGCGGACGTGACGACAGGTTGTAGAGAATGCTAAAGGCACTCAATATTGTTGTCCGGGTGGAAATCGGGAGAATGCTTGCTTGCCCCGGGAGATTTTCGGGAGGGGCACTGAACTTCGGTAGGATTGGTAAGTGTGAGAAAGTGCGGTGTTACAGCCAGGGGCGCCGAAAAGGGGGGGTGAAGGAGACGGATTCTAGGTGCCCATGATGGAGGGGGGCCCAGAGAGGCCCCTAATGATGATGAAATTATGTGTCGGGGGCCCTGTAAAGATTCTTATCATGGGGCCCAAAATCCCTAGCAGAGCCCCTGGTTACAGCGGCACCGCTGCTGTGTAATAACGACAGGCCAGCTGTAATGTTAATTTGATATTGCCTCAAGGGCCAAATTAAATTACACGGCGGGCCAAATTTGGCCCGCGGGCCAGAGTTTGACACCCATGGTCTAGGGTCTCCGCTGCCGTATTTTACGCTTCATAATGCGCCACACATTTTCCATGGGAGACAGGTCTGGACTGCAGGCGGGCCAGGAAAGTACCCGCACTCTTTTTTTTACGAAGCCACGCTGTTGTAACACGTGCTGAATGTCTTGCTGAAATAAGACAACGCTTAGATGGCAGCATATGTTGTTCCAAAACCTGTATGTACCTTTCAGCATTAAAGGTGCCTTCACAGATGTGTAAGTTACCCATGCCTTGGGCACTAATGCACCCCCATACCATCACAGATGCTGGCTTTTGAACTTTGCGTCGATAACAGTCTGGATGGTTCGCTTTCCCTTTGGTCCAGATGACAAGACGTCGAATATTTCCAAAAACTATTTGAAATGTGGACTCGTCAGACCACAGAACACTTTTACACTGTGCATCAGTCCATCTTAGATGAGCTCGGGCCCAGCGAAGCCGTCAGCGTTTTTTGGATGTTGTTGATAAATGGCTTTCATTTTGCTTATTAGAGTTTTAACTTGCACTTACAGATGTAGCGACCAACTGTAGTTACTGATGGTGGTTTTCTGAAGTGTTCCTGAGCCCATGTGGTGATATCCTTTACACACTGGTGTCGTTTTTTGATGCAGTACCGCCTAGGCATTCAATGTTGGTTTTCGGCTTTCTCTTGATGCTCTGAGCCTTTTGATGATATGACAGACGGTAGATGGTGGCAGGTACACATTTCAAAGAAGTTGACAAGGGTGCATTTTTACCACTGTGTTACATGGCCTTTCCTTTTAACAACACTCTGAAAACCTTTAGGAACTGAGGAGACCAATTTTTGAAGTTTTTCAGGTGGAATTATTTCCCATTCTTGCTTGATGTACAGCTTAAGTTGTTCAACAGTCCGGGGTCTCCGGTGCGGTATTTTAGACTTCATATTGCGCCACACAGTTTCAATGGGAGACAGGTCTGGACTACAGGCAGGCCAGTCTAGTACCCGCACTCTTTTACTATGAAGCCACACTTTTGTAACGCGTGGCTTGGCATTGTCTTGCTGAAATAAGCAGGGGCGTCCATGATAACGCTGCTTAGATGGCAACATATGTTGCTCCAAAACCTGTATGTACCTTTCAGCATTAATGGTGCCTTCACAGATGTGTAAGTTACCCATGCCTTGGGCACTAATGCACCCCCATACCATCACAGATGCTGGCTTTTGAACTTTGCGCCTAGAACAATCCGGATGGTTCTTTTCCTCTTTGTTCCGGAGACTATTTGTCAGACCACAGAACAATTTCCCACTTTGCATCTGTCCATTTTAGATGAGCTCGAGCCCAGCGAAGCCAGCAGCGTTTCTGGGTGTTGTTGATAAATGGCTTTCACTTTGCTTCATAGAGTTTTAACTTGCACTTACCGATGTAACGACCAACTGTAGTTACTGACGGTGGTTTTCTGAAGTGTTCCTGAGCCCATGTGGTGATATCCTTTACACACTGGTGTGGCTTTTTGATGCAGTACCGCCTGAGGGATCGAAGGTCACAGGCATTCAGTGTTGGTTTTCGGCTTTCTCCTAATGCTCTGAGCCTTTTGATGATATTACGGAGGGTAGATAATGGCAGGTACACATTTCAAAAAGTAATAAACGAGGGCACCCGATGACATTCACCACCATTGCGACTTTTACACATAGCGCAATAAAGTATTGTGCACCAATATTCTTCGACCGTCTGTTGCTTTTCTTGCCTGCTCTGGTAATTGTCTGCTTGATTGGCGCCGATTTTTAGCAACCCGACACTGTCCTGCAGCTTTTAAAATATAGCGCCTTACAGCACAAATCCCTCTAGCTCAAAGGTGCCAAACTCAGTCGCACAGGAGGCCAGAACTCAAATCCCAGTTCAGACCGCGCGCCGAACAGGATTAGTTGACTGCTGCATGCATTGTGTAATGCGCATGGGCGAATAAAAAAATTTAAAAAAAGACTCACATTGTTTCCTAAACTCTGTAAATGCATGCAGATTTTTACAGATGCAGATGTTTCAGTCATCATGTTATTGCTTTTTCGGTCTTGGACAAAATGTGCAAGACACCTGGTGAGTGGGTTTTGTTTACTAACACTGGGGTCGGTGTGATGGAAATTGGCATTTTTAAAAATATTATTAGAATAGAATAGAAAGTACTTTATTGATCCCTGGGGGAAATTTAGCACCACAGTTCGCTCACAATATACAATAAATACTTAGGTATTTTTTACATGTGAATAACATAAATACAGTCTATTATCCAGCATTATTCACATGTGAATAACATAAATACAGAGTATTATACAGCATTATTCACATGTGTATAAAATAAATACAGTCTATTATACAGCATTATTCACATGTGAATAAAATAAATACTGTCTATTATCCAGCATTATTCACATGTGAATAACATAAATACAGAGTATTATACAGCATTATTCACATGTGTGTAAAATAAATACAGTCTATTATACAGCATTATTCACATGTGAATAACATAAATACTGTCTATTATCCAGCATTATTCACATGTGAATAACATAAATACAGAGTATTATACAGCATTATTCACATGTGAATAAAATAAATACTGTCTATTATCCAGCATTATTCACATGTGAATAACATAAATACAGAGTATTATACAGCATTATTCACATGTGAATAAAATAAATACAGTCTATTATACAGCATTATTCACTTGTGAATAATGCTGTATTAATGGCACTTTTTTGAACTCGTTATCTGTATACAAGACACCAGTCCACAGCCTCAAACAGTCAGACTCCAAACTCCACTATGGCCGAGACCAAAGAGTTGTTGAAGGACACCAGGAAAAGAATTGTAGACCTGCACTAGACTGGGAAGAGTGAATCTACAAGCAGCTTGGTGTGAAAAAATCAACTGTGGGAGCAATTATCAGAAAATGGAAGACATACAAGACCACTGATAATCTCTCTCGATCTGGGGCTCCACGCAAGATCTCATCCGGTGGAGTCAAAATGATCATGAGAACGGTGAGCAAAAATCCCAGAACCACACGGGGGGACCTGGTGAATGACCTGCAGAGAGCTGGGACCAAAGTAACAAAGGTTACCATCAGTAACACACTACGCCGACAGGGAATCAAATCCTGCAGTTCCAGACGTGTCCCCCTGCTTAAACCAGTGCATGTTCAGGCCCGTCTGAAGTTTGCCAGAGAGCACATGGGAGAATGTCATGTGGTCAGATGAAACAGAACTTTTTGGTATAAACTCAACTCGTCGTGTTTGGAGGAAGAAGAATACTGAGTTGCATCCCAAGAACACCAAACCTACTGTGAAGCATGGGGGTGGCAACATCATGCTTTGGGGCTGTTTTTCTGCTCAGGGGACAGGACGATTGAGGAAAGAATGAATGGGGCCATGTATCGTGAGATTTTGAGCCAAAACCTCCTTCCATCAGTGAGAGCTTTGAATGGTTGACCAAATACTTATTTTCCACCATAATTTTGAAATGTCACATGTTTAAATATTGACTGTCAGTTTGCTGTACTGTGTCAACTGTACTACTATATGAGTACATCTTTTCTGTTGTTTGGAGGAGTTGGCAAGTGTGAATATGTGTCTGAGGAGCAGCGTTTCCCATCATGCCTTTTGTCATTGCAATTGTCAGGTTTAGTTCGACTGCGTTGTCATGCATCTTTAATGTGTTATTTTCTACTCAATCAATCAATCAACGTTTATTTATAAAGCCCTAAATCACACGTGTCTCAAAGGGCTGCACAAGCCACAACGACACCCGCGGATCAGCGCCCACACAATGGCAAGGAAAAACTCACAACCGAGTGGGACGTCGATGAGAATGACTATGAGAAACTTTGGAGAGGACTACTGACATGGTTCATCAGTTATAGTTCTGTTGTTTTTCGACATCAACCCATCCTTTCATTCATTTTCTACCGCTTGTCCCTTTCGGGGTCACGGGGCGTGCTGCATTTTGGTTGATTGATTTAAACTTTTATTAGTAGATTGCACAGTACAGTACATATTCCGTACAATTGACCACTAAATGGTAACACCAGAATATGTTTTTCAACTTGTTTAAGTCGGGGTCCACGTTATCTCAGCTGCATTCGGGTGGACAAGTCGCCACCTCATCACAGGGCCAACACAGATAGACAGACAACATTCACACTCACATTCACACACTAGGGACCATTTAGTGTTGCCAATCAACTTGGGGTGTAACGGTACCCGCGTTTCAGAATGCGGGTTTTGGTTCGGCACGCGGGCGTACCGAACAAGTTCGGAATCAGAAGTCTTCACAAGCTGCTCTGCTTTCTGCCTCTGTCTCTGCCTCATTGTCCCGCCCACACAACCATGTGATTGGTTACACACAAAGCCAATCAGCAGTGCGTATTCAGACTTCAGAACGATGTAGTCAATGCTTTAGCGTCGAGCAGATATTCGTCTAGCAGGGGAGGAGCGGACTCTACCCAAATTATACTAAACACTTCCCAGTCACAACTATTACAAACATCACTATGAGCCCGTTGACCTTCTAGAAACTTAAACTGCAGCTCAGCTCGCTCACAGTATAGGCTGGAGAGGAAGGCTAATTAGCTTTTAGCGTAACGTTAGCTCATTTTTCTCTGTGTGTGTGTGTGTGTGTGTGTGTGTGTGTGTGTGTGTGTGTGTGTGTGTGTGTGTGTGTGTGTGTGTGTGTGTGTGTGTGTGTGTGTGTGCGTGTGCGTGCGTGCGTGCGTGCGTGCGTGCGTGTTTTAGGGGCAGCAAAGCCCTGTCTGTCTGTTATTTCATTGAACTCCATTGTGTTCAGGGATGAATAGTCTCTCCTATTGCAATTGTACTATTTTTCAGCTATAGTTACATGAATCATTAGTAATGTAGCAGCCTAGTTTTGAATAGCAGGGTCCCTGCTATCACATGTTGATTAAAATGCAACATTTACATAATAAAAGTCAACTACAGGCTTCCAAATGCTGTAATAAATTAAGCTTGATGAGTTGACATTAAACAGTTTCAATGGAAACTGTTTAATGTTAATTTTTTTATATGTAGAAGAAAGGTTTTTTCATTTTATTTAATATAAGCAACAACTTGAGGAAGTTTAATGTGGATTAACGTGGGCAGAATTATTATAGTGTTCCCAATGTTAAGAGGATAAAGCCATTGTTTATAAATTTGGTAAATAAATAACAAAAAAATTTAAATTTTGTTGATTTCTTACTGTACCGAAAATGAACCGAACCGTGACCTTTAAACCGAGGTATGTACCGAACTGAAATTTTTGTGTACCGTTACACCCCGACAATCAACCTATCCCCAGGTGCATGTCTTTGGAAGTGGGAGGAAGCCGGAGTACCCGGAGGGAAACCCACGCAGTCACGGGGAGAACATGCAAACTCCACACAGAAAGATCCCGAGCCCGGGATTGAACTCAGGACCTTCGTATTGTGTGGCACATGCACTAACCCCTCGTCCACTGTGCTGCCCTTTGTCGACATGTACAGTTAAATTAATTTAAAAAAACAATTACAAACAACCAAAATTTAAAACATTCACAGACTTGGGCCCATTTAGTGTTGCCAATCAACCTATAACCAGGTGCATGTCTTTGGAGGGTCTGACATAATATTGTGAAAGTCCTGTCCATAGTGACTGTTGTTTTAGATAGATAGATAGTCTTTATTGTCATTGCACGAGTACAACGAGGGTGCATGGGAGTTTGCCCAACCAGTCTACATGTGCTTTGTGGACTTGGAGAAGGCATTGGACCGTGTCCCTCGGGAAGTCCTGTGGGGAGTGCTCAGAGAGTATGGGGTATCGGACTGTCTTATTGTGGCGGTCCGCTCCCTGTATGATCAGTGTCAGAACTTGGTCCGCATTGCCGGCAGTAAGTCGGACTCGTTTCCAGTGAGGGTTGGACTCCGCCAAGGCTGTCCTTTGTCACCGATTCTGTTCATAACTTTTATGGACAGAAATTCTAGGCGCAGTCAAGGCGTTGAGGGGTTCCGGTTTGGTGGCCACGGGATTAGGTCTCTGCTTTTTGCAGATGATGTGGTCCTGATGGCTTCATCTGGCCGGGATCTTCAGCTCTCACTGGATCGGTTCGCAGCCGAGTGTGAAGCGACCGGAATGAGAATCAGCACCTCCAAGTCCGAGTCCATGGTTCTCGCCCGGAAAAGGGTGGAGTGCCATCTCCGGGTTGGGGAGGAGACCCTGCCCCAAGTGGAGGAGTTCAAGTACCTAGGAGTCTTGTTCACGAGTGGGGAAAGAGTGGATCGTGAGATCGACAGGCGGATCGGTGCGGCGTCTTCAGTAATGCGGACGTTGTATCGATCCGTTGTGGTGAAGAAGGAGCTGAGCCGGAAGGCAAAGCTCTCAATTTACCGGTCGATCTACGTTCCCATCCTCACCTATGGTCATGAGCTTTGGGTCATGACCGAAAGGATAAGATCACGGGTACAAGCGGCCCAAATGAGTTTCCTCTCCCTTAGAGATAGGGTGAGAAGCTCTGCCATCCGGGAGGAACTCAAAGTAAAGCCGCTGCTCCTCCACATCGAGAGGAGCCAGATGAGGTGGTTCGGGCATCTGGTCAGGATGCCACCCGAACGCCTCCCTAGGGAGGTGTTTAGGGCACGTCCAGCTGGTAGGAGGCCACGGGGAAGACCCAGGACACGTTGGAAAGACTATGTCTCCCGGCTGGCCTGGGAACGCCTCGGGATCCCCCGGGAAGAGCTAGACGAAGTGGCTGGAGATAGGGAAGTCTGGGCTTCCCTGCTTAGGCTGCTGCCCCCGCGACCCGACCTCGGATAAGCGGAAGATGATGGATGGATGGAGTACAACGAAACTTTGTTTTCAGCACGACACCCGTTCAAGATTCGACAAACAAACAGTGTACAGGGTTACTGAACAAGAACGCTGATGGGTCGCCACAAGGCGCCCCGTAAAAGATGGGGGTTAAATGGTAAAATGCTGGGGAAGGAGGAGTAAAAAAATACAATCAAAACTGGGTTCCTAAGGGGGCCCAGTCTGGAGTGGGAAAAAACGTCCATAGCAAAGCACATATACATATTACAACATACAGCCCTGGCGACTTGTCCAGGGTGTACACCACCTTCCACCCGGTTGTAGCTGAGATAAGCACCAGCAACCCAAAAGGGAATAAGCGGTAGGTAGAAAATGGATGGATCTCGAGATATCTAGCAACAGAGGTAAGGGAGTGTGGGGTCCTGGTGGCAGGCCGCAGCTCTCAGGCCCTGACCATCCTTTCGTCACCCCAATGGGATTTGCGTCGAGGGCGTTGGGTTGTGGGGGTTATGTAGCGTATATTTTTTGGGATGCATGTTTGTGTGTAAGCCTGCAGTGTGTCTCTGATCCGCGCCCTAAATCTTGTGCAGTCGCTAGTCCAAAGTCAACAACAACAGGCGTGTGTCCATGAGAGACAAGAAGGGAGTTTGTGGTGTCTTCGCCGCACTGTCCTTCAGGAAACAGTTAGAATGTTTTGTATGCGAGTGAACTGGACAATGACTGATTTATAGTCTTTTATCTCGTTGCAAAGAGAAGTCCATAGTACAACATGAAGCGCTGGTCTTTAATGAAATGTTAAACAATATTACTTTCTCAACAACTTTGATATAATAATGTCTAATATGTGTTGTTTATAATCAGCAAATTGGCTTCATTTGTCTGCAAAATTAGCCCACGAGTCGAATTTGACTCGTTAGACTGATTGAAAAATTGATTAAATGTGGGGCAGAACAATTACCATTATGCGTCCTTTTCATCACAGATTACACAAGGATGTGTCCTCTTTGTGTGCAACATGGCTGTGGTCCACGCACCCAACCATCCTTTCTTTCTCTATTCTCCATCTGAAGACTGTTCTGCTTTTGGAAGGATTTTTTTCCAGACTGTTTTGTTTGCGGTAGAAGTAAAGTTGGGGAAAACTGCTGACAGGCTGTGGATGTTTGCACCTTGCCTGGGCATCTGGGAGCTGGCCAATCAGCAGAGGGGGATTGTTTCGGGTGAAGGGGAGCCTTAATAAACAAGATCTAAAATGGCATATTGCTGGCAGAGGATATGCTGAGAGGGCTCTATAAAGGCATGTGAATACAAATGACTCTAGTGCTGTCCTAGAATATAGATAGTGCATACCGTATTTCCTTGAATTGCCGCCGGGGCGCTAATTAATTCAAAACCTCTTCTCACTCCGCCGCTTACCAAAGGCATGCGGTAAATTTAGGCCTGCGCTTAAAAATTTGAGTGTGATGTAAGGATACATTCATAAAAAGCACATTGAATAAAAAAAAACGTTATTATGGTCTTACCTTTACTTATAAATGAAGTCCATGCGCAGCTCCTTCTGATCAAAAGCATCCATAACTTGTTTATAGAAGTCTTCCTTATCTTTCTTCAGTTTTAAATGGAGATCTTCCATTCCAAACTGGGCCCCCTTAGGAACCCAGTCTTGATTGTATTTTTTTACTCATCCTTCCCCAGCATTTTACCTTTTTCCCCCATCTTTTACGGGGCGCCTTGTGGCGACCAATCAGTGTTCCTGTTCTGTAACCCTGTACACTCTTTGTCTAATCTTGAACGGATGTGTGCTGAAAACAAAGTTTTGTTGTACTTGTGCAATGACAATAAAGACCTATGTATCTATCTATCTATCTATAACAACAGTCACTATGGACTGGACTTTCACAATATTATGTCAGACCCTCCAAAAACCATGCACCTGGGGATAGGTTGAAAGTCCAGTTTAGAAAACCGTTTTATTTTAGATATGTAATCCTCCATGTTAAAAGTTCAAAAAACGATCGCTGCTCACTCTTGCTGCTTGTCGTCACTTCTTCTGCAGCCGAGTAGTCAAAAAAGGATCACTAGCGCCCTCTACCACCAGGAGGCGGGAGTCATTTAATGACTCAAATTTGACACGCGCAGCTACGGTATATTAAAAAAACATAGCTGCTTACTGTTCTTTTTAGCATATTCAATAACTTGGAGCTTAAATCCTACTGAATAGCTCTTAATCTTCTTCCCTTTATGCGATTTTAAATCATTGAAATCAGCCTCCTCCCTTTTGAAATAGCATATATGTTGCTGTTGTTGCATATTCATAAACGTAATTACATTTTCAAAATAAGCCTTTGAGGATTTCCCATCTTTTTTCATGATTTTTGGCATCATTATTGTTTTCAATTATGTATCTTTCTAAAATTAGAAAATACTGAATAAATGTTTTAAAGAAAGTAATACGAGGTGAATATCTGTTTTTGGACTTAGAAATTAACATTTTACCGAGTATTATAATTAAATTGACTAAATCATGGCTGTCAATGAACTCTCCTAAAATAACAGAAACTACATCAAGCTTCACCGTGAAATGAAAGGATTTTAAGTGCGTTTTGTCGTCGGAAAAATACAGCATATAGCAGAGGTCGCCAACGCCAGGTCGCCCGTAAGGACCAGCTGAGTCGCCTGCTGGCTTGTTCTAAAAATAGCTCAAAAAGCAGCACTTACCAGCGAGTTGCCTCTATTTTTTAAATTTGATTTATTTACTAGCAAGCTGGTCTCGCTTTGTTCGACATTTTTAGAGACAAAACTCAAATAGAATATGAAAATCCAAGAAAATATTTTAAAGACTTGGTCTTCACTAGTTTAAATAAACTGGCAATTTGCAATGACTGTAAAAAGTTGATTATGCGAGGAGGAACCAAGACGACTTCCTTTAATACGAGCAATTAGATCTCCCACCTCTTCAAGAATCATAAGGAGATACACGATGAATACGAGTGGAAGATGGATGAAAAGCAAACAGCGAACTGTACTGGCTTCCTGTGCACTTAAGATGTGACTTTAAGGTTTTACTACTTACGTATAAAATACTACACGGTCTAGCTCCATCCTATCTTGCCGATTGTATTGTACCATATGTCCCGGCAAGAAATCTTATTAGTGATTCCTAGAGCCCAAAAAAAGTCTGCGGGCTATAGAGCGTTTTCCGTTCGGGCTCCAGTACTCTGGAATGCCCTCCCGGTAAAAGTTCGAGATGCTACCTCAGTAGAAGCATTTAAGTCTCACCTTAAAACTCATCTGTATACTCTAGCCTTTAAATAGACCTCCTTTTTAGACCAGTTGATCTGCCGCTTCTTTTCTTTCTCCTATGTCCCCCCCCTCCCTTGTGGAGGGGGTCCGGTCCGATGACCATGGATGAAGTACTGGCTGTCCAGAGTCGAGACCCAGGATGGACCGCTCGTCGGGACCCAGGATGGACCGCTCGCCTGTATCGATTGGGGACATCTCTACGCTGCTGATCCGCCTCCGCTTGAGATGGTCTCCTGTGGACGGGACTCTCGCTGCTGTCTTGGATCCGCTTTGAACTGAACTCTCGCGGCTGTGTTGGAGCCACTATGGATTGAACTTTCACAGTATCATGTTAGACCCGCTCGACATCCATTGCTTTCGGTCCCCTAGAGGGGGTGGGGGGTTGCCCACATCTGAGGTCCTCTCCAAGGTTTCTCATAGTCAGCATTGTCACTGGCGTCCCACTGGATGTGAATTCTCCCTGCCCACTGGGTGTGAGTTTTCCTTGCCCTTTTGTGGGTTCTTCCGAGGATGTTGTAGTCGTAATGATTTGTGCAGTCCTTTGAGACATTTGTGATTTGGGGCTATATAAATAAACATTGATTGATTGATGGATTGAAAAAAGTAGTACCACACTTGTCGCTTGAGGACTCCGCAGAGAAAAAACAAAAATACAACCAAAACACCACCCCAGGCCGAAAGCCCACGTTGTGGTCAGGGACAACGCACGCAGTATGGCAAAGGCTACGGTGGAGTTTGGTGTGGATAGTCTGCCCTGCATGGCGCACACTTTGCAGCTTGCGGTGCACGGAGATGCCATGTCTCAACGCAGCCTTTCAGAAGCTCTGACTGACTGGTAGGCCACTTCAAGCACTCACCACTTGCTTGCACATTTGTGTTAGTCATACAAATAGGTTAGAGCAGGGATGATTGAACCCAGTTTATAATTGGCTGTTAAACAGTATGCCAGGCAGTCTTGCTCTAAATCAGGACTGTTACTGTTTACTTTATTACTCTAGTATACTCTGGACCAAGAGTGTCAAACTCTGGCCCGCGGGCCAAATTTGGCCCGTCGTGTAATTTAATTTGGCCCTTGAGGCAATATCCAATGAACATTACAGCTGGCCCGCCGGTATTACACAGCAGCGGTGCCGCTGTAACCAGGGGCGCCTCTAGGGATTTTGGGCCCCATGAAAAGAATCTTTACAGGGCCCCCAACACATAATTTCATCATCATTAGGGGCATCTCTGGGCCCCCCTCCATTATGGGCACCTAGAATCCATCTCCTTTACCCCCCCAGCCCCCCCCCCCCCCCCCCCATCCCCCCTTTTCGGCGCCCCTGGCTGTAACACCGCAACTTCTCACACTTGCCAATCCTCCCGAAGTTCAGTGCCGCTCCCGAAAATCTCCCGGGGCAAGCAAGCATTCTCCCGATTTCCACCCGGACAACAATATTGAGGCACTGCCTTTAGCATTCTCTACAACCTGTCGTCACGTCCGCATTTCCTCCATACAAACTGCATGCAGGCCCACTCGCATAATATATGTGGCTACTACACACACAAAAGTGAATGCAAGGCATACTTGGTCAACAGCCATACAGGTCACACTGAGGGTGGCCGTATAAACGACTTGAACACTGTTACAAATATGCGCCAGACTGTGAACTCACACCAAACAAGAATGACAAACACATTTCGGGAGAACGTCTGCACTGTAACATTACATAAACACAACAGAACAAATACCCAGAACCCCTTGCAGCACTAACTATTTCAGGACGCTACAATATATTTTGATATTTACCTCAGAAGTTTGCAAATAGAAAAGAGGCATTAAATGTGTACTTAAATTTTATTTGATATGCCATTGATATTTTTTAATTATTATTATTTTTATTTGAAACTGGATTTTGCATGTCACTATAAAGTTATATAAGCCTTGCTTGTTCAATATTCAATGCAAAACTTGTTTGAGTCCCTATTAAAAGGTTCATTTTTTCAACCTTGGCCCGCGGCTTTGTTCAGTTTTACATTTCGGCCCACTCTGTATTTGAGTTTGACACTCCTGGTCTGGACTGAAGCTGTGTGCCTTCATTGTTTTTGTAGCTGTTGTTTTGAGGCATGTTTTTTTTTTTTAAATAATACATTTTGTGACTTCAATAATAAATATGGCAGTGCCATGTTGGCATTTTTTTCCATAACTTGAGTTGAAGTTGTTCTCTTATTTTGGAAAACCTTGTTACAATGTTTAATGCATCCAGCAGGACATCACAACAAAATCAAGCATAATAATAATGTGTTATTTCCACGACTGTATGTATCGGTATCGGTTGATATCGGAATCAGTAATTAAGAGTTGGACAATATCGGATATCGCAAAAAAGCCATTATCGGACTTCTCTAAATATAATAAAATATTTCCGATATTAAAAAAAGGTCGTTAAATATGCATTTTCTTGCGCTTGGATCTTTCCAGATGCTTGAATGCGCTGCGGTTTTGTGATGGTCCACCTCCGATTCTATATTGCAGAAAGGTTATTATAGATGTGTGCTGTTAGTTTAATAACATCGCCAAAGTTGGAAAGCATAACAACATGAATGTGGAGCTGTTCGATGAGTGTTTCCATGGCCACAGTCAGTAATACACAAAAAACATAATTTACTGCACCACTTATCCATTAATTGTACACACTGGGCCTGATTTACCATGATCCAAATACCACATGTGGTATTTATATTTTGCGTGTACTATATGGGGCATCACCACAGAAACACTCATTTACTGCACTTTCAGATTGTCATGCTCCTCCGTGTGGCGTTTTGCTACGTTTTCAAACAAGTGGGAGACATTTACCATTTTTATGGGTCTTTTAGAAGCAGTCCCGCATCTACAATGGAAACCTTTTTTTTTTTTACTGCCAAAGGTGCACTCATTGGAGAGAGGCTGGGCTTTTTCCACACAAGACTAAAAAAAATGCATACTTAAAGAAGTTTTTCTCATATGGGAAATATTTCCTTATTAGACCCCTCATTAGATCCACTATGGACTGGACTCTCACACTATTATATTAGATCTGCCTCAGACCACCTGAGGCAGACGAGGTCCGACCCCCCCCTGACAGCTCTCGCTTCAGCTCCACCACCTCTCTCCCCCCCTGGCTGCTGCCTTTTAACAGAACGACAGGTGATTAGGTAAAAAGGCCCAGGTGGGCCTCCTACGCACCTGTCGCTGATCTAGAAGCCGGTCCTGGCACACCCCGCTTTGCTGCACGTACCCAGGCCACGCCCCCTTCACAAATAGAAAAAGCAAAGTACACCGACTTTTTTACAAGACATTTACTGATGTGGGCAGCACGGTGGAAGAGGGGTTAGTGCGTCTGTCTACCAATACGTAGGTCCTGAGTAGTCCTGGGTTCAATCCCTGGCTCGGGATCTTTCTGTGTGGAGTTTGCATGTTCTCCCCGGGACTGCGTGGGTTCCCTCCGGGTACTCCGGCTTCCTCCCACTTCCAAAGACATGCACCTGGGGATAGGTTGATTGGCAACACTAAATGGTCCCTAGTGTGTGAATGTTGTCTGTCTATCTGTGTTGGCCCTGTGATGAGGTGATGACTTGTCCAGGGTGTACCCCGCCTTCTGCCCGATTGTAGCTGAGATAGGCTTTAGCACCCCCGCGACTCCTAAGGGAATAAGCAGTAGAAGATGGATGGATGTAAACTGGAAACCTGAACTGTCATGTCAGTGCTTGGTGGTCCGAGGAACCCGGAGGAGAGAAACCTCCACAATTTGGCGCTCAACACGAGGCAGACGAGGCTGACCCCCTGACGGCTCTTGCTTCAGCTCCACCCCTTCTTTCCTCCCCAGCTGCTGCCTTTTAACAGAGCGACAGGTGATTAAGTAAAAAGGCCCAGGTGGGCCTTCTACACACCTGTCGCTGATCTCGAAGCCGGTCCTGGCACACCCTGCTTTGCTGCAGGTCCGCAGGCCACGCCCCCCTCCACAAATACCAAAGAAAAAGCAAAGTACACCTACTTTTTTAGAAGACATTTGCTGATGTCAAGTCAACATCCAAGATTTCATGTGACTTTGATGCACACTTTTCGAAAAAAAATTGTCGAACCTATGCGACTTTGAGGAGGACTTTGGAGTTCCTACTGTATGTGGTGTAGTGCTGCACCCCCCCCCCCCCCCCCCCCCCCGCCACCCTCCCCCCAACATCTGCCTCCTCCGTGCTGCGACTAGCGCATTTGGTTTGATGAATTTTTCACAGTTCTTTAATATTTTGCATCGCAGCGTGAAACTCGGCCTCCGAGCCGTCTTCAGAGGCGGATGCTTAATCATCGCTTTTTCCAAAAGCACTGAAAGATTCATCGCGTACGAGCAGGTCTTTGCGGGCTTTTTCTCCGCCGCGCTGCGCCAGTCAGCGTGGAAACCTTATGAGCTTTTAATTGTTTTGACAGTGTTTAGCGGAGTCATTTATCTGGCCCCTCGTCCCTGCTCGGAGTGGGCCACCGATTCATGATTCATGTCTCCTTCATTGTAAAGGAGAGCATATCTCTGGTCTCCCCTCCAACCTACTTCCACCCCCCCAGCCCCCCACCTCAAAGCTACAGTCCACAGCCCACAGAGACAGAAAATGGAGCACGAAGACACCACGGCCCAGCATGAGGCAGGAAACAAATGGGGCTTCCAGGCGCTTTTAATGTGTCAGTGAGATGCAGATGTGCCCAACATGCCGACCCAGAAAGCTTGCTCTGCTTTACTAACGTTGAGGAACGATTGGACGTCCAGCCTTCCGATATCCTTCCAAACTGATGCATAAAACAACACCATACATTTTGTATTGAAATCTAGCAATAATAATAATAATAATGCTTTCACTTACTTATTAGACGTGTATTACTACCACAATACTAATAATAATAATAATATTAATGTTTATACTTACTTATTAGACGTGTATTACTACCACAATACTAATAATAATAATAATAAGAATAATGCTTTCACTTACTTATTAGACGTGTATTACTACCAAAATAATAATACTAATATTAAAGTTTGTACTTAATTATTAGATGTATATTACTACCACAATACTACTAATAACAATAATAATAATAATAGTAATGCTTTTACTTACTTATTAGACTTGTATTACTACCACAATACTATTAATAATAATAATAATAATAATGCTTTTACTTACTTATTAGACATGTATTACTACCACAATACTAATAATAATAATAATAATTAATGCTTTTACTTACTTATTAGACATGTATTACTACCACAATACTATTAATAATAATAATAATAATAATAATTAATGCTTTTACTTACTTATTAGACTTGTATTACTACCACAATACTATTAATAATAATAATAATAATAATAATTAATGCTTTTACTTACTTATTAGACTTGTATTACTACCACAATACTATTAATAATAATAATAATAATGCTTTTACTTACTTATTAGACTTGTATTACTACCACAATACTATTAATAATAATAATAATAATAATTAATGCTTTTACTTACTTATTAGACTTGTATTACTACCACAATACTATTAATAATAATAATAATAATAATAATGCTTTTACTTACTTATTAGACATGTATTACTACCACAATAATATTACTAATATTAATGTTTGTACTTACTTATTAGATGTGTATTACTACCACAATACTATTGCTAATAATAAAAATGCTTTTACGTACTCATTAGACGTGTATTACTACCACAATACTGTTACTAATATTAATGTTTGTACTTACTTATTAGACGTGCATTACTACCACATTACTATTAATAATAATAATAATAAAAACAATAATGCTTATACTTACATAGTAGACGCCTATTCCTACCACAATACTAATAATAATAATAATAATAATGAGTTTACTTACTTATTAGACATGTATTACTACCACAATACTATTTATAATAATAATAATAATAATAATGCTTATACTTACTTAGTAGACGCCTATTACTACCACAATACTATTAATAATAATAATAATGTTTTTACTTACTTATTAGACGTGTATTACTACCACAATACTAATACTACTACTACTAATAATAATGCTTATACTTATGGAAGGCGCCTATTTTTACCACAATACTAATAATACTAATATTAATGTTTTACTTACTTATTAGACGTGTATGACCACCACAATACTATTAATAATAATAATAACACTTTTACTTACTTTTTAAATGCCTATTACTACCAAAATACTATTACAAATAATAATAAATGGTCAATGGGTTGTACTTCTATAGCGCTTTTCTACCTTTTTAAGGAACTCAAAGCACTTTGACACTATTTCCACATTCACACACACATTCACACACTGATGGCGGGAGCTGCCATGCAAGGCGCTAACCAGGAGCCATCAGGAGCAAGGGTGAAGTGTCTTGCTCAAGGACACAATGAACGTGACTAGGATGGTAGAATGTGGGGATTGAATCAGGAACCCTCATGTTGCTGGCACAGCCACTCTCCCAACCATGCCGCGCTGTCCCCAATAATAATAATAATGCTTATACTTATGCCCAGAATGTTTACATTTGATATTTCTTTTTGTGACTACCGTACTTTACCATAGGGCGCACCAGATTAGAAGGCGCACCGCCGATGAGTGAGTCTAGTCAGCTTTATTTTCTATAGACATGCTACTGATTAGCAATCGAGGATTATACATGGCAATTTTCACACCTCCAATTTTCATCCATCCATCGATTTTTCCATACAGCTGCGTTTTAAAAAGTCATAAATTTCACTTTTTGAAACCGATACCGATAATTTTCCGATATTACATTTTAAAGCATTTATCCGCCGATAATATCTGCAGTCTGATATAGTCGGACATCTCTAGTTTTCACGAAAAAAAATTCACATTTTGAAGCTGGGCTTTCTCTTTTTTTTTTTGCCGTGGTGGGCCGCCACGATCAAATTCATTAAAATGGAAAATCCTGCATTACTTACAGTTCAAACACTTTGTAGGGCTCAACAAAAGAAAAGGCTGGCCTATTCAACTTAATGGCAAAGACTACTTCTTAGCTAATGCAACACATTGTTTTAAAAAGTTAAAAAGTCATAAATTTTATTTTTTGAAACCATTTTCTACCGCTTGTCCCTTTTGGGGTGGCGGGGGGTGCTGGAGCCTATCTCAGCTGCATTTGAGGGAAGGCGGCGTACACCCTGGACAAGTCGCCACCTCATCACAGGGCCAACACAGATAGACGGACAACATTCACACACCAGGGCGAAAAACCTCTGTCACTAAATACAGTTCGTCGCTAGAAGTGCAAGTTCAAGCTCTAGTTTGCAAAGTGAAAGCCATTTATCAACAACATCCAGAAACGCCGCCGGCTTTTCTGGGCCCGAGATGATCTACGATGGACTGATTCAAAGTGAAAAAGTGTTCTGTGGTCTGACGAGTCCACATTTCAAATTGTTTTTGGAAATATTCGACATCGTGTCATCCGGACCAAAGGAGAAGCTAACCATCCAGACTGTTATCGACGCAAAGTTGAAAAGCCAGCATCTGTGATGGTATGGGGGTGCATTAGTAGCGGCATGGGTAACTTACACATCTGGGAAGGCAACATTAATGCTGAAAGGTACATACAGGTTTTGGAACAACAAGCGCCGTCTTTTTCATGGACGCCCCTGCTTATTTCTGCAAGACAATGCCAAGCCACATCTAGCACGTGTTACAACAGCGTGGCTTCGTAAAAAAAGAGTGCGGGTACTTTCCTGGCCCGCCTGCAGTCCAGAACTGTCTCCCATCAAAAATGTGTGCCGCATTATGAAGCGTAAAATAAGACAGCGGAGACCCCGGACTGTTGAACGACTGAAGCTCTACATAGGTGAATTAGTGAAGTGAATTATATTTATATAGCGCTTTTCTCGACTGACTCAAAGCGCTTTACATAGTGAAACCCAATATCTAAGTTACATTTAAACCAGTGTGGGTGGCACTGGGAGCAGGTGGGTAAAGTGTCTTGCCCAAGGACACACGGCAGTGGCTAGGATGGCGGAAGCAGGAATCGAACCTGCAACCCTCAAGTTCTACCAACCGAGCTATGCCACAAGAATGGGAAAGAATTCCACTTTCAAAGCTTCAACAATTAGTTTCCTCAGTTCCCAAACGTTTATTGAGTGTTGTTAAAAGAAAAGGTGATGTAACACAGTGGTGAACATGCCCTTTCCCAACTACTTTGGCACGTGTTGCAGCCATGAAATTCTAAGTTAATTATTATTTGCAAAAAAAATAAAAAAAAGTTTATGAGTTTGAACATCAAATATCTTGTCTTTGTAGTGCATTCAACTGAATATGGGTTGAAAATGATTTGCAAATCATTGTATTATGTTTTTATTTACATCTAACGCAATTTCCCAACTCATATGGAAACGGGGTTTGTACATTAAATTATTGCAAGAATGGGAAAGAATTCCCCTTTCAAAGCTTCAACAATTAGTTTCCTCAGTTCCCAAACGTTTATTGAGTGTTGTTAAAAGAAAAGGTGATGTAACACAGTGGTGAACATGCCCTTTCCCAACTACTTTGGCACGTGTTGCAGCCATGAAATTCTAAGTTAATTATTATTTGCAAAAAAATAAAAAAAAGTTTATGAGTTTGAACATCAAATATGTTGTCTTTGTAGTGCATTCAACTGAATATGGGTTGAAAAGGACTTGCAAATGTATTCCGTTTATATTTGCATCCAACTCATATGGAAACGGGGTTTTTATGACAATAGACCGGACTGCAAAAGTCCTTTCATAGCAAATAGCAGAAGCTCAAAATATTTCCTTGCATTTTCCCCAGGCTGCAAACATTACTTCTAAGGTGTTTTTTTTTTTTTTTTGTTCTGCTACAAAGCCATGTTTCCTCATAAAAAAGAATATCACTATAAGATGTGCAACTGTCATCTAACTTCCGGAGGGAGGGGAATTTTAAGCTCATTGTGTGCTAAATCTATTTTTTGCTGCAGTTTTCCCTCCACCGGAAATAGGCGCATCCCCTCTGCCTGGAGGCGCTGCCAACCCCACCTGAAGGAATCTCATTAGAGGCGGATTCAGCTGAACTTGACTAATGTCTGACAGTCGACATGCTCTTTCCGAGGCTTCTTCACGCTGTCGATTTGAAGGGAGCTGCTGCGCCAGTAAAAAAAAAAAAAAAGTATGGATTTTTGCATGAAAATATAGCCTTGTCTACATAAAGCTTAAGCTCTTTTTTTTCTACGCTCTTTAACCGGGACAAAACGTGAGCCGTAATGATCGGCGGCGCTTTGCAATGTTCGGTTCCAACCTGCTTCCTAACACGCCGGCTGGATGTGGCTGACGGTGCACTGCAGCCTGAACAAAGCAGAGAGACAGACAGGATCAAGAGCGAGTAAAATTAAAAAAGGGGGGAAAAAAAAAAAAAAACGAGTCGTCATCGGCTCTGTGGAGCTGAAATCCCCTCTCTCAGCTCTCTGGCCCGAGAACAAGCGGGGCCCACAATGGCCGGCAGATTCCCCCGGATTTGGAACACAAAAGGGTGGGCAGTCGTCCACCCAATAACCTTGAAAATGCCATCTCCACCTCGCCACATGCGCCACCATCCACATGGGCCATTATGAGGATTTGGATCGGGAACTCCAATTTCCTCACTTTTACCTCGGCCAAGAGGGCCGTTTTTATTTTTTAGTCAATAATTACAAACCCCGTTTCCATATGAGTTGGGAAATTGTGTTAGATGTGAATATAAACGGAATACAATGATTTGCAAATCATTTTCAAGCCATATTCAGTTGAATGCAATACAAAGACAACATATTTGATGTTCAAACACATGAAGTGAATTATATTTATATAGCGCTTTTCTCAAAGTGGTGAAGAAGGAGCTGAGCCGGAAGGCAAAGCTCTCAATTTACCGGTCGATCTACGTTCCCATCCTCACCTATGGTCATGAGCTTTGGGTCATGACCGAAAGGATAAGATCACGGGTACAAGCGGCCGAAATGAGAATCAGCACCTCCAAGTCCGAGTCCATGGTTCTCGCCCGGAAAAGGGTGGAGTGCCATCTCCGGGTTGGGGAGGAGACCCTGCCCCAAGTGGAGGAGTTCAAGTACCTAGGAGTCTTGTTCACGAGTGGGGGAAGAGTGGATCGTGAGATCGACAGGCGGATCGGTGCGGCATCATTAGTAATGCGGACGTTGTACCGATCCGTTGTGGTGAAGAAGGAGCTGAGCCGGAAGGCAAAGCTCTCAATTTACCGGTCGATCTACGTTCCCATCCTCACCTATGGTCATGAGCTTTGGGTCATGACCGAAAGGATAAGATCACGGGTACAAGCGGCCCAAATGAGTTTCCTCTCCCTTAGAGATAGGGTGAGAAGCTCTGCCATCCGGGAGGAACTCAAAGTAAAGCCGCTGCTCCTCCACATCGAGAGGAGCCAGATGAGGTGGTTCGGGCATCTGGTCAGGATGCCACCCGAACGCCTCCCTAGAGAGGTGTTTAGGGCACGTCCAACCGGTAGGAGGCCACGGGGAAGACCCAGGACACGTTGGGAAGACTATGTCTCCCGGCTGGCCTGGGAACGCCTCGGGATCCCCCGGGAAGAGCTAGACAAAGTGGCTGGAGATAGGGAAGTCTGGGCTTCCCTGCTTAGGCTGCTGCCCCCGCGACCCGACCTCGGATAAGCGGAAGATGATGGATGGATGGCTTTTCTCAATGTGTCTCAAAGCGCTTTACATAGTGAAACCCAATATCTAAGTTACATTTAAAGCAGTGTGGGTGGCACTGGGAGCAGGTGGGTAAAGTGTCTTGCCCAAGGACACAACGGCAGTGACTAGAATGGCGGATGCGGGAATCGAACCTGCAACCCTAAAGTTGCTGGCACGGCCACTCTACCAACCGAGCTATACTTAAGGTTTATTGGCGCTCTGTACTTCTCCCGGCCCTGCGATGAGGTGGCGACTTGTCCAGGGTGTACCCCGCCTTCCGCCCGATTGTAGCTGAGATAGGCGCCAGCGCCCCCCGCGACCCCAAAAGGGAATAAGCGGTAGAAAATGGATGGATGGATGTACTTCTCCCTACGTCCGTGTTTTAAAAAGTCATGAATTTTACTTTTTGAAACCGATACCGATTATGTCCGTTATAACATTTTAAAGCATTTATCGACCGTCTCTAGTGTTCATCAGCACCGCCATCATCCATCACGTCTCCTTTGTTCACCCTCGTCTTCTAACAAATCCATATTTCTCTCTGACTACGCATCGATCCTCCATTGCATGTAAATTTCAGGTCAGCCTTGTCCTCGGTCTATTAAAAGTTGGCCAACATGTTGACCCTGCAGAAGACCTTAAAGTCCGCTTAAGAATGTGTTTTGTCACAGCCAGGTGTTGCACTCACTCGACTTCCTTCCATCATTAGGTGGCTCACAGGCAATTAAACAATAGGATAATTAAGCTGAATAATGCCGAGTGTCTCAGGAACTGTTAGACTGGTGCCTGCTACAAAAGGTACGGCGATGGCAGCAGGTGGCTGAGTGCCTCATCGCCGCCGAGCATCTGCTTAGTTGTATCGACCAAGTGTGTGTGTGTGTGTGTGTGAAAGTGGGATTCTCATCACACTGATTGTTGCACTTGTGGTTGCCGTGACACTGATAGTAATTGCAGCAGTGGTGCAAATGGAAGTGTGATGAGCCTTCAGCGGTCACCGAGGGCGTTTGCCTCCGCGCCGATGGTCAGTGAAATATCTTCACTGTAGGGCGGTGTGCAGATGGAAAGAAATCGGTGTTGTGTTTGTTTGTTTTTTTTCATCATGGTTCACCTGGAAAAGAGGCAGTGAAGAGCAATCGGGGCTGATGCAAAAAACAAAACAAACAAAAAAAAGTGGTCCGTTCCATTCATCCATGTTCTTCTGCTTATCCGAGGTCGTGTCGCGGGGGCAGCAGCCTAAGCAGGGACACCCAGACTTCCCTCTCCCCAGCCACTTCCAATCTCCAAAAATGATTCCCGGGCACGGACACCGCTGCTGCTCACTGCTCCCCTCACCTCCCAGGGGGGGATCAAGGGTGATGGGTGAAATGCAGAGAGTAAATTTGCCACACTTAGTGTGTGTGACAATCATTGGTAATTTAATTTTAACTTTACATACAAACATTTGTATAACAACATACTTGCCAACGTTGAGACCTCCGATTTCGGGAGGTGGGGGTGGTGGCCTGGTTAAGAGGGGAGGAGTATATTTACCGCTAGATTCACCAAGTCAAGTATTTCATATATATATATATATATATATATATATATATATATATATATATGAAATATATATATATATATGAAATATATATATATATATGAAATATACATATGTATGAAGTATATATATATATATATATATATAAAAATATATATACATGTATATAAGAAATACTTGACTTTCAGTGAATAGCTATATATATATTTTTTATTTTATATATACATATATATATTATATATATATATAAAAATATATATATATACATATATATATATATATATATATACATATATAAAAGAAATACTTGACTTTCAGTGAATTCTAGCTATATATATGTATATATATATATATATACATATTTTATTTTATATATATATATAATATATATATATATATATATTTACACATTTATACACACACAACACTCATTTACTCATTGTTGAGTTAAGGGTTGAATTGTCCATCCTTGTTTTTCTAACCATATGCATGTGCAGTAGATGGCATTATTGTCCTGTTTAAGAGAGTCACAACATTGCTGTTTACGGCAGACGAACTGCTTTACGGTAGACGAAAACTCGACTGCTGTTGTTATGTGTTGTTTTACCGCGCTGGGAGGACGTTAATGAAACTGCCTAACAATAAACCCACATAAGAAACCAAAAATTTGCCCTCGATCATTCTACAGTTATAACGTCAATGGGCAGACACGCGCTTTATACACGTCACTCAGGTCCGCATGGAGCTGGAGGGGGCGTGGCCTCCAGCTCCGCCTGAATTTCAGGAGATTTTCGCGAGAAAATTTGTCCTGGGAGGTTTTTGGGAGACGCGCTGAATTTCGGGAGTCTCCCGGAAAATCCGGGAGGGTTGGCAAGTATGTATAACAGGATAATGCATACATTTATCATTTGTTTTCAAAACGCTTACAAAAAAGTGAGACCCCAAAAATGTACTGTGGGACCCTATTTTTATGACTTGATGGGGTCCTTTTTTTGGAAATTTAGAATATTCCTAGCAGCGCCAACACTGGTGGAGTATTGGTGCGTGCAAAACAGCAGCAGGCGGCTGTGGCCCGCGGGCCGGTTCTATAGTGGCCTTGTGGTTAGAGTGTCCTCCCTGATGTCGGTAGGTTGTGAGTTCAAACCCCGGCCGAGTCAGACCAAAGACTATAAAAATGGGGCCCGTTACCTCCCTGCTTGGCACTCAGCATCAAGGGTTGGAATTGGGGGTTGAATCTCCTAAAATGATTCCCGGGCACGTCCACTGCTGCTGCTCACTGCTCCCCTCACCTCCCAGGGGGTGATCAAGGGTGATGGGTCAAATGAAGAGAATAATTTCGCCACACCTAGTGTGTGTGTGTGGTACTTTAACTTTAACTTTAACTCATCAAATATCCTCCCAGAGCCCGTGGGCCTTGACTTTGACAGCCCTGGATTACAACACGCAACCCTACTTCTGTGGTCTTCCAGGCCATTAAAATGTGTTTTTTTTTAGCTCTCTCTCTGTCTCACGGGTTTATGTTGTTTTTTTAGGCCTAACGATGGCCACTTTTATCGCCATCTCATTGGATTTCATAATTGACAGTTGCCAAATGCCAACTTCAAACTTTTAAATGTGTCTTGGAGTAACAAGGGAACGGACAAAACTTGTCCGAGTCCTTTTTGAGCCCCTGAAAATGGAGCGACTTTGCATAAAAATGCCTGCAATGTTTTCATAGCAAATGCCATATTTTGTGTGAAACCTTTTAAAGCGAAAGGTCAACATGTCAGTCAAGTCTCGTACTCAGCTATTATTATAAAGTGGTAAATAATTGCAGAGTTCATTACTATCGTCTAGGGATGTCCGATAATATCGGACTGCCGATTTTATCGGCCGATAAATACTTTAAAATGTAATATCTGAAATTGGAATAGAATACAATAGATCTTTATTGTCATTGTACATTCTACAACGAAATTGGAAGCCAAAACTAATTAAGTGTAAATTCATAATAACACATAAAAACATAAGAACATAGATAAAAATGCATAAAAATACCAAGCGGTTGGTAGAGTGGCCATGCCAGCAACTGGAGGGTTCTAGGTTCGATCCCTGCTTCCATCCTAGTCACTGCCTCAACCTCATACTTGCCAACCTTGAGACCTCCGATTTCGGGAGGTGGGGGGCGTGGTTAAGAGTCAAGCATTTCATATATATTTATTTATTTATATATATATATATATATATATATATATATATATATAAGAAATACTTGACTTTCAGTGAATTTTAGCTATATATATATATATATATACATGTATTTTATTATATACACATATATATATAAATAACATTAATTATATATATATATATATATATATATATACATATATATATTTATTTATTTTATTATATACACATATATATATAAATAAAATTAATTATATATATTATATATATATATACTTGTTAAAAGTTGTGAGAAAAAAGTTTATTTATTTTGGAAAACTTTGTTACATTGTTTAATGCATCCAGTGGGGCATCACAACAAAATTACGCATAATATTGTGTCAATTCCACCACTGATTATATCGGTATCGGTTGGTATCGGAATCGGTAATTAAGAGTTAGACAATATTGGAATATCGGATATTGGCAAAAAAAGCCATTATTGGACATCTCTAGCTAAAACTATACTCTACTTTAGTAGTGTATAGTTTAAAGGCCTCCTGAAATTAGATTTTCTTATTCTATGTGTCATACTTGATCATTTCGCGATATTGCCATATTTTTGCTGAAAGGATTTAGTAGAGAACATCGACGATAAAGTTCGCAACTTTTGGTCGCTAATAAAAAAGCCTTGCCTGTACCGGAAGTAGCAGACCATGTGCGCGTGACGTCACGGGTTGTGGAGCTCCTCACATCTGAACATTGTTTACAATCATGGCCACCAGCAGTAAGAGCAATTCGGACCGAGAAAGCAACAATTTCCCCATTAATTTGAGTGAGGATGAAAGATATGTGAATTAGGATATTGATAGTGAAGGAATAGAAAGAAGAAGAAAAGCGACGGCAGTGTGAGCGTTTCAGATGTAATTAGACACATTTACTAGGATAATTCTGGAAGATCCCTTAGCTGCTTATTGTTTTAATAGCGTTTTAGTGAGATTTTAAAGATTGTAAAGACATACCTCGAGGTCGGATGGCTGCGGTGAACACGAAGTGTCTCAGAGAGAAGCCGAGGAGCCAAGCTCACAGCTGCCGCTGCTGCAGGACGACAAATAATCCAATGATGTCTCCGGTAAGATATATATCAAAATTTCCCCATCCAAAAACATGTTCGCTTGACCGTTCCGCTTCACAACAAACAAAGAAACTTCGGCTGTGTCTCGGTGCTAAAGACAGCTGCAATCCACCACTTTCCACCAACAACATTCTTCTTTGACGTCTCCATTATTAATTGAACAAATTGCAAAATATTCAGCAACACAGATGTCCAAAATACTGTGTAATAATGCGGTTAAAACAGACGACTTTTAGCCGCTAGTGTTGCAGATGCTAATATTTCCTGACAGTCCGCGACGTTTTCAACAAGAAACTCGTGGGAAGTTTAAAATTGCAATTTAGTAAACTAAACCGGCCTTATTGGCATGTGTTGCAATGTTAATATTTCATCATTGATATATAAACTATCAGACTGCGTGGTCGCTAGTAGTGGCTTTCAGTAGGACTTTAAAGGGGAACTTTATCAGCAGACCTATGTAAGCGTCAATATATACCTTGATGTTGCAGAAAAAAGACCATATTTTTTTAACCGATTTCCGAACTCTAAATGGGTGAATTTTGGCGAATTTAACGCCTTTCTGTTTATCTCTCTTTTTGCGATGACGTCAAAACGTGACGTCTCCGAGGTAAAACAGCCGCCATTTTCATTTTCAACACATTGCAAACACCGGGTCTCAGCTGTTATTTTCTTTTTTTTCGACTATTTTTTGGAACCTTGGAGACATCATGCTCGTCGGTGTGTTGTCAGAGGGTGTAACAACACTAACAGGGAGGGATTCAAGTTGCACCACTGGCCCGAAGATGCCAAAGTGTCTGCCGCCAGACCCCCATTGAATGTACCAGAGTGTCTCCACATTTGACCGGCGATGACAGACATGGCACAGAGATGTATGGATAACCTGCAGATGCATTTGCAACGATAAAGTCAACGAAATCACAAAGGTGAGTTTTGTTGATGTTGTTGACTTATCTGCTAATCAGACATATTTGGTCGCGGCGTGACTGCCAGCTAATCGATGCTAACATGCTATTTACCGGCGGTGCTAAAGCAGACATGGCACAGAGATGTATGGATAACCTGCAGATGCATTTGCAACTATATTACGTTTCCTTCCACCCACATTTAATGCGAAAAAAACACTTACCAATCGACGGATTTAAGTTGCTCCAGTGTCAAAAGATGCGAAAGTCCTGATCGTTTGGTCCGCACATTTTACCGGCGATGCTAACGCAGCTATTCGGCCATGCTATGGCTATAAATAGCGTCAATAGCTATTCGCTCAATAGCTTCAGTTTCTTCTTCAATACTTTCATACTCCAACCATCCGTTTCAATACATGCGTAATCTGTTGAATCGCTTAAGTCGCTGAAATCCGAGTTTGAATCCGAGCTAATGTCGCTATATCTTGCTGTGGTATTCCCCGTTGTTTGTTTACATTGGCAGCACTGTGTGACGTCACAGGGAAATGGATAGTCGCATCGCAAATAGCGAAAATCAAGCACTTTAAAGCTTTTTTTAGGGATATTCCAGGACCGGTAAAATTTAGAAAAAAACTTCAAAAAATACAACAAGCCACTCGCTGGATCGGTTCGCAGCCGAGTGTGAAGCGACCGGAATGAGAATCAGCACCTCCAAGTCCGAGTCCATGGTTCTCGCCCGGAAAAGGGTGGAGTGCCATCTCCGGGTTGGGGAGGAGACCCTGCCCCAAGTGGAGGAGTTCAAGTACCTAGGAGTCTTGTTCACGAGTGGGGGAAGAGTGGATCGTGAGATCGACAGGCGGATCGGTGCGGCGTCTTCAGTAATGCGGGCGTTGTACCGATCCGTTGTGGTGAAGAAGGAGCTGAGCCGGAAGGCAAAGCTCTCAATTTACCGGTCGATCTACGTTCCCATCCTCACCTATGGTCATGAGCTTTGGGTCATGACCGAAAGTATAAGATCACGGGTACAAGCGGCCCAAATGAGTTTCCTCTCCCTTAGAGATAGGGTGAGAAGCTCTGCTATCCGGGAGGAACTCAAAGTAAAGCCGCTGCTCCTCCACATGGAGAGGAGCCAGATGAGGTGGTTCGGGCATCTGGTCAGGATGCCACCCGAACGCCTCCCTAGGGAGGTGTTTAGGGCACGTCCAACCGGTAGGAGGCCACGGGGAAGACCCAGGACACGTTGGGAAGACTATGTCTCCCGGCTGGCCTGGGAATGCCTCGGGATCCCCCGGGAAGAGCTAGATGAAGTGGCTGGGGAGAGGGAAGTCTGGGTTTCCCTGCTTAGGCTGTTGCCCCCGCGACCCGACCTCGGATAAGCGGAAGATGATGGATGGATGGCCACTGGGAACTGATTTTTATTGTTTTTAACCCTTTTGAAATTGTGATAATGTTCCCCTTTAATGCATCACAACAAAAATAGGGATAATAATGTGTTCATTCCACGACTGTATATATCGGTATCGGTTGATATCGGAATTGGTGATCAATCGGATATTTGCAAAAAATCCATTAACGGACATCTCTGCTATTATCCAAATACCACAAATAGTAGTTTTTAGCTCACACATAGGTGCCCATTTTCGCTCTCAGATTTTATATTTTATATTTTATATTTTATACAGCCCATTTCACACGGATCCAAATACTCAATCAGTGCCACACTCAGAAATGTCACACAATTTATTCTTACTGTGGTATTATCAATCAAAAAGTCGGAGGATACAGACTGTTTATGGACATTTTTATTTCTTACCATCAATCCCAACTTTCTTTAATCGCAGTTCTTTTTAAAAGCTGTCTAATAATGGCGGGGGGCTTTCGGTTTCCCGTTCACCACGGTCCAGGAAGCGAGCGGCGGATCAGAGGCTCAGCGGAGCCACAAATTTGAAAATCAGATTTTCTTGCTGTGACTCTCAGCAGCGTGCGGGTTTTGTCGAGCCGGACCCCGTTTTCTAAAACAGTTTCCGGGCAACTGACCAACGCTATCAAAGAGATGGGGAAAGCCTTTTAATTCCCATGGCATGTTTATTGATCATAACACTGCCTTTTGATATGTGCTGCTCGGAGGAGGGGGGCTTTCGCTGAATATCAATGGAGCGCCACTGACAGGCAGATAGAGTGGGAATATTGTCAGGGGCTTGTTCCTATTGTACTTTTATTGCAGCCTTTCTCACTTGTCTCCTATTTTGCCTCACATCATTCATTACACGCGGCGGGTTTTTTCCCCTTCACTTGCCAATTTTTCACATTCTCATCCCCCTCCCTCCCGCTCTCGCTCGCCCCTCTCATATTTTGTTTATCGTCATGTCACAATCAGCTCGACAGCGTGGGCAACATGTCAACATTTTTTTTTTTCTTCTTTGTGCTGTTTCAAATATACCAACAGCGCTGTTTTTTCCAACCAGGCAGGGGGGGGGGGGATTAGTAATCACACAAAGGAGCCCTGCTTTGCTCCTATTTTACACCTTTATTTGTTATTTCACCATGTCACAGGTTAAATGAACACAGGCCTGTGGACAAATACGAACCCTGTTTCCATATGAGTTGGGAAATGGTAATAGAATGATTTGCAAATCATTTTCAACCCATATTCAGTTGAATATCCTAAAAAAAACAACATATCTAATGTTCAAACTCATAAACATTGTTTTTGTTGCAAATAATAATTAACTTTGGAATTTGATGCCAGCAACACGTGACAAAGAAGCTGGGAAAGGTGGCGATAAATACTGATAAAGTTGAGGAATGCTCATCAAACACTTATTTGGAACATCCCACAGGTGTGCAGGCTAATTGGGAACAGGTGGGTGCCATGATTGGGTATAAAAACAGCTTCCCAGTCAGTCTTTCACAAGAAAGGATGGGGCGAGGTACACCCCTTTGTCCACAACTGCGTGAGCAAATAGTCAAACAGTTTAAGAACAACCTTTCTCAAAGTGCAATTGCAAGAAATTTAGGGATTTCAACATCTACGGTCAATAATATCATCAAAAGGTTCAGAGAATCTGGAGAAATCACTCCACGTAAGCGGCATGGCCGGAAACCAACATTGAATGACCGTGACCTTCAATCCCTCAGACGGCACTGTGTCAAAAACCGACATCAATCTCTAAAGGATATCACCACATGGGCTCAGGAACACTTCAGAAAACCAGTGTCACTAAATACAGTTTGTCGCTACATCTGTAAGTGCAAGTTAAAGCTCTACTATGCAAAGCGAAATCCATTTATCAACAACATCCAGAAACGCCGTTGGCTTCTCTGGGCCTGAGATCCTCTAAGATGGACTGATGCAAAGTGGAAAAGTGTTCTGTGATCTGTCGAGTCCACATTTCAAATTGTTCTTGGAAATATTCAAAGGACTCCGGCTTATTAGTGATTCCTAAAGCCCAAAAAAAGTCTGCGGGCATCTTCTGCTGCAGCATAAAAGGGGAGAAGGAGGAGGGATTGAGAGCAGGTGTGTCTTTCACGCACCTGACTCGGATTGCTGCAGCCCCGCCTCTCCGCTCCACTGCATGCTCCGCCTCCTGGCCGCCATCTCGGGTAGGACCGCTGTCTGTCCTATCCTGCCGTCGGCTCCGTCCCTCCACAGTCTCATTTCCACCTGTTCAGTCGACTACGATTAGGGGGGAATGCCACGGTGTGTGCGGTGTGCTGACTGCACCCCCAGACAAGAAACAAGGCTTTGAATCCTCCTGTCATCATAATCCCCACATTTGTTTCCCCATTGACACTTTCCTGCTCAACTCATTGATTGTTCCAGGTGGATAATTCTTTGTCACCGGTCTTGTCAACAGACTTGAAACAGATCTGTCTTATTGACTTTGGGCTTGCGGGCTTATGTTAAATTATGATTTGATGTTGCGCCATCACTCCCAGGTGTGTTACGATGGATATGTCGATCGATCGACCGATTTTTGTGGAAAAAAGACCTACTCAGTGGCCTAGTGGTTAGAGCAGGGGTCGGGAACCTTTTTGGCTGAGAGAGCCAAGAAGCCAAATATTTTAAAATGTATTTCCGTAAGAGCCATAGGATATTTTTTTTAACACTGAACACAACTAAACGCGTGCATTTTTAAGTAAGACCAACATTTCTAGCTCTTATTCTTTGTAATAACATTGTTATTCGGAAGCTAACTGTGGAGGGGGCGTAGCCTGCGGGCCTGCAGCGAAGCGGGGTGTGCCAGGACCTGCCTCGAAATCAGCGACAGGTGTGTAAATGGCCCGCCTGGGCCTTGGTTTCTAATCACCTGTCGCTGTGTTTATAAGCAGCAGCCAGGAGGATAGACAGGGTTGGGGCTGGAGCCAGAGTGCGAGCGAGAGGACGAAAGAGAAAAAGACAATTGTTGGAAAGCAATTGAAAAATAAAACAATATTGTAACCCTGAAACAGGCTCTCATGTCGGTGCTTGGTGGTCTGAAGAACCCCCAGGAGGGCAAGCCCCACACTAACCAATAATAAATAAATACCTTTTTACCATTAACGCAACTTCTTGAACAGGTGCGGTAAACAACGGATGGATGAATTAAAAATGCATGAGAATGTTTTATATTTTGAACATTATTTTTAACACTGATTACAAGTGGAATTATTCATTTCTTATCGTGTCAAGCAATGTCAGCTCAGATTGACCTGAGAGACAGATGCAGTCATCAAAAGAGCCACATCTGGCTCTAGAGCCATAGGTTCCCTACCCCTGGTCTAGAGTCTCCACCCTGAGATCGGTAGCTTTTGAGTTCAAATCCCGGCCGAGTCACACCAAAGACTATCAAAATGGGACCCCTCCTTAGCACTCAGCATCAAAGGTTGCAATTGGGGGTTAAATCAGCAAAAATGATTCCCGGGCGCGGCCACCGCTGCTGCCCACTGCTCCCCTCACCTCCCAGTGGGTGATCAAGGGGATGGGTCAAATGCAGAGGACAAATTTCACCACATCGAGTGTGTGTGTGACAATCATTGGTACTTGAACTTTAAAAGTACGTCACCACCATTGCTGATTAACGCCTTTTAATGCCAATCTTCTTTAGCTGACACTGTTCTTTGTTTTTAGTCCCCAGGCTTACAAGCATCTAGCTGTCACTTCCGGCTCATTAAATATGCGTAGTGGTCAAGCAGCATCTGTTCTCAATGGGTAATAAGCGACATTTAGCCTTTCTCACAGAAAAATGCCCCATGCTTGCGTTGTTTTCGGCTGTAAGGACCGTTCACATCGCGAAAAGGATAAACGTGTCTTCGGAGCTCCTTGAGGGGTATTCAAGAAGGGCAGAAGAGTGCAGGATTTTAGGAAAAGACGAGAAGAAAAATGGCGCACAAAGTCAAAGAACTCACGTGTTTGCAGTGACCACTTTGTTAAAGGTTTGTTTGATATACTTTTAACGTTTAAGTTAAAGTATTTGTTAGAATAATTATGTGTAACTCTTATACTTAAAGGCCTACTGAAATGAGATGTTCTTACTTAAACGGGGATAGCAGGTCCATTCTATGTGTCATACTTGATCATTTCGCGATATTGCCGTATTTTTGCTGAAAGGATTTAGTAGAGAACATCCACGATAAAGTTCGCAACTTTTGGTGCTGATGAAAAAGCCTTGCCTTTACCGGAAGTAGCAGACGATGACATCACAAGGGTGAGGGCTCCTCACGTCCTCACATTGTTTACAAAGGGAGCCTCAAGCGTCAAGAGCGATTCGGACCAAGAAAACGACAATTTCCCCATTAATTTGAGCGAGGATGAAAGATTTGTGGATGATGATATTGATAGCGAAGGACTAGAAAAAAAAAAAAATAATAAAATAAAATAAAAAGTGACGGCTCCGGGCGGCGGCAGTGTGAGCGTTTCAGATTTAATTAAACACATTTACTAGGATAATTCTGGAAGATCCCTTATCTGCTTATTGTTTTAATAGTGTTTTAGTGAGATTGTATAGACATACCTCGAGGTCTGATGGCTGCGGTGAACACGCAGTGTCTCAGAGAGAAGCCGAGGAGCCAAGCTCACAGCTGCCTTTTGAACAGCTACTGCAGGAGGACGCATAATCCAATGATGTCTCCGGTAAGATATATATCACAATTTTCCCATCAAAAAAAATGCTGGTTGACGCAGAGAAACATGTTCGCTTGATCGCTCTTTGTTAAAAACAAAGAAACACCGGCTGTGTCTCGGTGCTAAAGACAGCTGCAATCCACCGCTTTCCACCAACAGCATTCTTCTTTGACGTCTCCATTATTAATTGAACAAATTGCAAAAGATTCACCAACACAGATGTCCAAAATACTGCTTAATTATGCAAATAAAGCCGACGACTTATAGCCGTGAGTGGTGCTACGCTAATATTTCCTGACAGTCCGTGACGTCAGGCGCATGCGTCATCATTCCGCGACGTTTTCAACAGGATACTTCGCGGGAAATTTAAAATTGCAATTTAGTAAACTAAAGCGGCCGTATTGGCATGTGTTGCAATGTTAATATTTCATCATTGATATATAAACTATCAGACTGTGTGGTCACTAGTAGTGGCTTTCAGTAGGCCTTTAAGGGCCGTTGCTATAGTTATTATCAATTGTGCTGAAGTTGTACTTTTAAGTTAAAAGTTAAGTTGAAGTACCAATGATTGTCACACACAAACTTGGTGTGGTGAAATGTGTCCTCTGCATTCCCTTAATCACTCCCCGGGAGGTGAGGGGAGCAGTGGGCAGCAGCGGTGGCCGCGCCCAGGAATCATGTTTGGTAATTTAACCAAAAATTCCCATTACATCCCATTTTTATAGTCTTTGGTAGAAGTCGGCCGGGTTTTGAACACCGCCTTTGCGTGCCGGCCCAATCACATAATAGCTACGGCTTTTCACACACACGGCGGCATAGCTCGGTTAGTAGAGCGGCCGTGCCTGCAGCTTGAGGGTTACAGGTCCAATTCCCGCTTCCGCCATCCTAGTCACTGCCGTTGTGTCCTTGGGCAAGACACTTTACCCACCTGCTCCCAGTGCCACCCACACTGCTTTAAATGTAACTTAGATATTGGGTTTCACTATGTAAAGCGCTTTGAGTCACTAGAGAAAAGCGCTATATAAATATAATTCCCTTCACAATTCACTTCACACACAAGTGAATGCAAACATACTTGGTCAACAGCTGTACAGGTCACACTGAGGGTGGCGGTATAAACAACTTTATCACTGTTACAAATATGCGCCACACTGTGAACCCACACCAAGAATGACATGCCCGACCGGTACGAGGCCACGGGGAAGACCCAGGACACGTTGGGAAGACTACGTCTCCCGGCTGGCCTGGGACCGCCTTGGGATTCCCCGGGAAGAGCTGGACGAAGTGGCTGGGGAGAGGAGAGTCTGAGCTTCCCTGCTTAGCCTGACCTCGGCTGCAATCCACCGCTTTCCACCAACAGCATTCTTCTTTGACGTCTCCATTATTAATTGAACAAATTGCAAAAGATTCACCAACACAGATGTCCAAAATACTGCTTAATTATGCAAATAAAGCCGACGACTTATAGCCTGACCTCGGCTAAGCGGAAGAAGACGGATGGATGGATGGATTTTTAAAGCCAGGCGTTGCATGCTAGCTGTCATCGCTGTCGTCCTTCTAAATTTCGGAGCCCATCGATGGTTGAACTCCACTAAGTGCTTTCTGGTTGGAAATCCCCCTCTGGTCGTCACAGGAGCCCACAGCAAACAGACTTATCGCCAATGGTTTTTATTGATTGCCATGTAAACACCGTGTGAGGGAAGGAATTATATAGGATGAGAAGAAAAGTCAATGGAAGTATTCCTGCCTGGGGTTTACATCACGTAGCAATCGATGACAAGTGACCGCACTCGCCATCAATTTGCGTCACATTTGGACAAAAGGGCCTTTAAAGAGCTCTAAGTCCATCACCGGAGACTCAAACCACGACTAAAACACACTAATAAGCGACTCTGTGAACCGCAGGGGCTGACAGCTATTCAATTGCGGGCTCGATGTGGTCCAACCGACACACAGCATTAACTGCACGAGGAGATGAATAGCGGCGACGTGTGAAGATGTGAGAAATTCATGCTCGCAGCCTATTGGAGGGTGAAGATGAGCAAAAGGGGGAAGCCACTTCAAAACAGACCACCTACATTCTCGTCTGCAACTGTATTCATCCAAGGCCTGCTTTTTGAGACAAAAAGTACAACATTCTTCTGTTTTCATAAAAGTCATGTTCTTCATGTCTATGGAAAAACAATTTGTGCCACACTGCAATAAAAATGATGCTGGGTTTGTTCTCCCGGGATGCAAACGGACAAGTACATTTCGGGAGAACATCCGCACCGTAACACAACATAGACACAACAGAACAAATACCCAGAACCCCTTGCAGCACTAACTCTTCCGGGACATTACAATATACACCACCCGCTCACCTCGAACCTCCTCATGCTCTCTCAAGGAGAGCATGTCCCAAATTCCAAGCTGCTGTGCCCGTTTGAACAACTTAAACACTCTTACTAATATGTGCCACACTGTGAAGCCACACTGTGAACCCACACCAAACAAGAATGACAAACACATTTCGGGAGAACATCCGCACCGTAACACAACATAAACACAACAGAACAAATACCCAGAACCCCTTGCAGCACTCACTCTTCCGGGACGTTACAATATACACCCCCCCCCCCCCCCCCCCGCCCACCTCAACCTCCTCATGCTCTCTCAGGGAGAGCATGTCCCAAATTCCAAACTGCTGTGCCCGTTTGAACAACTTTAACACCCTTACTAATATGTGCCACACTGTGAACCCACACCAAACAAGAATGACAAACACATTTCGAGAGAACATCCGCACAACATAAAGACAACAGAACAAATACCCAGAACCCCTTGCATCCCTAACTCTTCCAGGCTACATTATACACCCCTGCTACCCCACCCTCCTTGTGTTGGTTGAGGTGGGCGGGGTTTGGGGGTAGCGGTGGTGTATAATGTAGCCCGGAAGAGTTAGGGATGCATGGGATTCTGGGTATTTGTTCTGTTGTGTTTATGTTGGGTTACATTATTGAGTAAAAAATGTGTGCATGATAAGAAAAATAATGCACTTTTTTTACTTCAGTAATAAATATGGCAGAGCCATTTTTCTCCTTAACTTGAGTTGATTTATTTTGGAAAACCTTGTTACATTGTTTAATGCATGCAGGGCATCACAACAAAATTAGGCATAATAATGTGTTAATTCCACGACTGTTTATATCGGTATCGGGTGATATCGGAGAGTTGGACAATATCGGATATCGGCAAAAAAGCCATTATCGGACATAGTGAAAACAAATGAAAGTTATATAATGCATTGCAGCCTGCAGAAGACAAACAAAGTCTGACGCTATTTTTATTTTTTTTTGCCAATCTGATGCTAACTATTAACCCAATTCCAACACATATTCCCTCTGTGTGCACACGTCCCAGACAAATAACAAAACGTCCTCATTCCCCACCATTCTCTTGAATGGGAACAATGAACATCAATAATAAATGAACATTTAAGTACCAGTAGAGTGGAAAAACAGGTTGACTTTATACGCCTAATTGTCAGAATCAACAGAATATTTTTTTTCTACAGTTTTAATCATATAATTTGCATTTTTTTTTTACCTCTTTTCTTTTCTTTAGTTTTATAGCAGGGGTTGGAAACCCGTGGCTCCGGAGCCGCATGTGGCTCTTTGATCACTCTGATGTGGCTCAGTTGCATACTTGCCAACCCCCACCCCGATTTTTCCGGGAGTTTTCCGGACTTCAGTGCCTCTCCCAGAAATCTCCCGGGGTGAACATTCTCCGATTTTCACACGGTCAACAATATTGAGGGCGTGCCGTGATAGCAATGCCTTTAACGTCCAATAAAACATGTCGTCGCGCCCGCTCTACATCTTGCTATCTGCGTGCCGACCGGTCACATGTAGAATCGGCCTCTGTTAACGCACGTGAGTAAACAGCCATACTGGTCACACTGAGGGTTGTGATATAAACAGCTTTAACACTGTTACAAATATGCGCCACACTGTGAACCCACACCAAACAAGAATGACAAACACATTTGGGGAGAACATCCGCACTGTAACACAACATAAACACAACAGAACAAATACCCAGATTCCCATGCATCCCTAACTCTTCCGGGCTACATTATACACCACGGCTACCACCAAACCCCGCCCACCTCAACCAACACAAGGAGGGTGGGGTAGCAGGGGTGTATAATGTAGCCTGGAATAGCTAGGGATGCAAGGGGTTCTGGGTATTTGTTCTGTTATCTTTATGTTGTGTTACGGTGCGGATGTTCTCCCGAAATGTGTTTGTCATTCTTGTTTGGCGTGGGTTCACAGTGTGGCGTATATTAGTAAGAGTGTTAAAGTTGTTTAAAAAGGCACCCTCAGTGTGACCTCTATGGCTGTTGACCAAGTATGCCATGTAGTCACTTATGTGTGTTTACAGAAGCCACATACAACATGTGACTGGGCTGGCAAGCTGTTCTTTTAGGATATAGAGGGCCATCATAGCACACCCTTATTTTTTTGGTATGGGTGAAAATCAGCAGACTTTCGAGAGAATAATTACTCTGAAATTCGGGAGTCTCCAGGAAAAATTGGGAGGGTTGACAAGTTTGAAACACGCGGGCCGCACTAACATAACATTTTCATATTAAAATGCGTGCAGCGTGTCTGAGACCCCTGGTTTATACATAGCAAAAATAAATGTGTATGCAGTGTTATTTCATTTTAAATTTCAGTTTTGTGGCTCCCATTGTTTTCTTTATTTTGTGAAAGGGGTCCAAAGAGCTCTTTGAGTGGCAAAAGTTGCCGAGCCCTGGTTTATAGATTGCAATGCCTTGAAGTTGATAGTTCTACTATTCACTAATAATCAACACAGGAACCACCTGTTTGGTATGTCTACACATGACTTTGTTCTCACATGACACAATTCATTCTCTTTTTACCTTGCAAAGCTGACATCTGCATCGTATCGCATCAAATCGCATCGTAATGTTGTTAGTGAATCGTACTGTAACCACGTCGGATCGCCATTTAAGGTAGATATGTGCGCCCCTGATCATTTAATTTAGCCTTTTTAAATAAAACATATGATTGACAGCAGATTATGCATGATTATGATTAAGTATCTCGCAGTCTGACTGAGTCAGTGTTGCTTCTCGTTGTCTCTCAATATGTCGTCTGCAGATTGCGACTGCCAGAGAAAGGTAAGAATAACCGGCGTCTCCTTTGGGAGCCATGAATAAATGTGCACACTTTCAGAAGTCTCTCCATTTCACTCAAAACACAATTTCATAATTCATCCCCCGGGAAACCCTGAACGGAAATCATTTCCAACGGTGTCAGCCGTTCCTCTTTTTGTTTTTGAGTTTACAATCTATGAATATGTATGGATTGTGGAGATGTGTTGTTGTTATTCAGCTCAGGGAGGCGACAACAAACGGCCATAATGTGCAGAGAGCCGCACGGGGAATACCGGCTGTAAATCATGAGATGTATAGCTGGATTTAGAATCAAACTTTAATCGGCTTTTTGTTGGGCTTTGGTCGGAGTCACTGCAACTTATAAAGTTACAGCAGAGGGGGAGACGTGGACGACCCAATCAGAGACACAAACCATTAATATGTCTTAGTGGTGACGTGGCGACTTGTCCAGGGTGTACCCCGCCTTCCGCCCGATTGTAGCTGAGATAGGCGCCAGCGCCCCCCGCCACCCCGAAAGGGAATAAGTGGTAGAAAATGGATGGATGGATGGATGGTGAGTCCACACATGTAAAACACGTGTCAGACACATCATTTAGCCTGGGAATAACCTGCATACTTTATTTTTCTTTCTAAATGTTTCCATTGTTTCCATTTTGACAGAAAAAAAATTATGTAATACATGAAATTTCATATATATATATATATATATATATATATATATATATATATATATATATATATATACACATACACGCCGGAGCGCTAAGTGATTTAAAACCTCTTCTCACTCCTGCGCTTACCAAAGGCATGCGGTAAAACCACGGCAAGTATCCATCCATCCATCATCTTCCGCTTATCCGAGGTCGGGTCGCGGGGGCAACAGCCTAAGCAGGGAAACCCAGACTTCCCTCTCCCCAGCCACTTCGTCTAGCTCTTCCCGGGGGATCCCGAGGCGTTCCCAGGCCAGCCGGGAGACATAGTCTTCCCAACGTGTCCTGGGTCTTCCCCGTGGCCTCCTACCGGTTGGACGTGCCCTAAACACCTCCCTAGGGAGGCGTTCGGGTGGCATCCTGACCAAATGCCAGAACCAACTCATTTGGCTCCTCTCCATGTGGAGGAGCAGCGGCTTTACTTTGAGTTCCTCCCGGATGGCAGAGCTTCTCACCCTATCTCTAGGGGAGAGGAAACTCATTTGGGCCGCTTGTACCCGTGATCTTATCCTTTCGGTCATGACCCAAAGCTCATGACCATAGGTGAGGATGGGAACGTAGATCGACCGGTAAATTGAGAGCTTTGCCTTCCGGCTCAGCTCCTTCTTCACCACAACGGATTGGTACAACGTTCGCTTTACTGAAGACGCCGCACCGATCCGCCTGTCGATCTCACGATCCACTCTTCTCTCACTCATGAACAAGACTCCTAGGTACTTGAACTCCTCCACTTGGGGCAGGGTCTCCTCCCCAACCCGGAGATGGCATTCCACCCTTTTCCGGGCGAGAACCATGGACTCGGACTTGGAGGTGCTGATTCTCATTCCGGTCGCTTCACACTCGGCTGCGAACCGATCCAGTGAGAGCTGAAGATCCCGGTCAGATGAAGCCATCAGGACCACATCATCTGCAAAAAGCAGAGACTTAATCCTGCGGTCACCAAACCGGTGGCAGAGCTTCTCACCCTATCTCTAAGGGAGAGGAAACTCATTTGGGCCGCTTGTACCCGTGATCTTATCCTTTCGGTCATGACCCAAAGCTCATGACCATAGGTGAGGATGGGAACGTAGATCGACCGGTAAATTGAGAGCTTTGCCCTCCGGCTCAGCTCCTTCTTCACCACAACGGATCGGTACAACGTTGTACGGCAAGTAGTAATGTCCAAAAACATAACAGAGACCAAGCAGAAGAACGAAGAAGAGACATGGCGACGACGAGTAAGAAGAAGAAGTACGCTTGCAAGTTCCAAAATGATTAGAAAAAAATAATTTCAGTTCATCCAGGACATCTTGAAGGGGACGTTGTATACTGCCTGCACATTTTGTAGATCACTTGATGTATGGAGGCTCCCCATCTTCCCAATTCGGAGGTCTGAAGGTCGGCAAGTACGGTGTAAGCTGGTACTTTGGGGCCAGACTCGGTTTTAAATTTGCAATCAGAAAACAGAAATGTTTGCAGTTGTTAGATTTATAGATAATTTACATTTAGACTGTAATGTTTCATGTCCTTTTCTCTATATTCGCCTTCTCCTCCTTCTTCATGGTTATCAACCTGCCGGCGAGAGCACGGCGCCAGAGGAGACGAGGACACGCTGTGCTGCTGACTGAGAGCACACAACTCCGTGTGTGTGTGTGTGTGTGTGTGTGTGTGTGTGTGTGTGTGTGTGTGTGTGTGTGTGTGTGTGTGTGTGTGTGTGTGTGTGTCACATCTTTGCCACAAAGGATTCAGGGGTTGTGTGAGCTGATAAATTATATTCGTATTTTGGGAGTAGAAGAAACAAGCCCCCCCACACACCCCCAAATTGTTACATCTGGGCCGTTCTCCTCCTTTCATAATTTGAACATCCTCGTTAGGGCAGACGGTGCACAAGTGTGCTGTCCTCAGTCCCGCATCATCGCAACGCGGTCACTTTAGAAACGAGCCGACAGAGTCAAATTGACCCTTTCCAGTCCGACACAGTGCTGTTGGGATGTAACTATCAAAATCTCCATTTCTGCTGATCCGAGGTCGGGTCTCGGGGGCAGCAGCCTAAGCAGGGAAGCCCAGACTTCCCTCTCCCCAGCCACAGGGCGGTACAGCTCGGTTGGTACAGTGGCCATGCCCGCAACTTGAGGTGCGGATCTTGGTGGTGGTAGCAGATATTCAAACGAGAACTTTGAAACGTTATGACGGACCGCTTTAAAAAACAGATTGGATTTTTACTCTTTTTTTACTGAAAATAAAGAATGTGGAATTTACAATATTAACTATGAAGGATAAAACACTGAATATTGACAACATATGAACGTCACACCCGCTCTCGATGGACACATTTTACAATCAAGCAAAACGCAACAAAAATAGCAAAATTATGAAGGCCAAGGGTAAAAAAACCCCACCTATAATCTGATACATCTCATATATCATTAAGTTTTAGAACTTTATTGTAAAAATCGCCTTCGGCTTTTGTCCCTGGCACCCGCTATTCAGGCTGACACTCGGTGGAAACGCTCCCCACCTACAGTGCTTGGTGCCTCGTCTGAGCTGCTGTGACTTAAATTACATTACCATAGTAACTAATTACATGACCATAGTAACTAATTACATTACCATAGTAACTAATTACATTACCATAGTAACTAATTACATTACCATAGTAACTAATTAGATGACCATAGTAACTAATTAGATGACCATAGTAACTAATTAGATGACCATAGTAACTAATTAGATGACTATAGTAACTAATTAGATGACCATAGTAACTAATTACATTACCATAGTAACTAATTACATTACCATAGTAACTAATTAGATGACCATAGTAACTAATTAGATGACCATAGTAACTAATTAGATGACTATAGTAACTAATTAGATGACCATAGTAACTAATTAGATGACCATAGTAACTAATTACATTACCATAGTAACTAATTAGATGACTATAGTAACTAATTAGATGACCATAGTAACTAATTAGATGACCATAGTAACTAATTAGATGACCATAGTAACTAATTACATGACCATAGTAACTAATTGCATTACCATAGTAACTAATTACATTACCATAGTAACTAATTAGATGACCATAGTAACTAATTAGATTAGCATAGTAACTAATTAGATGACCATAGTAACTAATTAGATGACCATAGTAACTAATTAGATGACCATAGTAACTAATTAGATGACCATAGTAACTAATTAGATGACCATAGTAACTAATTAGATGACTATAGTAACTAATTAGATGACCATAGTAACTAATTAGATGACCATAGTAACTAATTACATTACCATAGTAACTAATTAGATGACTATAGTAACTAATTAGATGACCATAGTAACTAATTAGATGACCATAGTAACTAATTAGATGACCATAGTAACTAATTACATGACCATAGTAACTAATTGCATTACCATAGTAACTAATTACATTACCATAGTAACTAATTAGATGACCATAGTAACTAATTAGATTAGCATAGTAACTAATTAGATGACCATAGTAACTAATTAGATGACCATAGTAACTAATTAGATGACCATAGTAACTAATTAGATGACCATAGTAACTAATTAGATGACCATAGTAACTAATTAGATGACCATAGTTAACTAGTATATGATGCAGATTCCAACCATTGAAATACTTAGTATAGTTGAAGACTTAAGTCATAATGGCAGCTACAGAATTGATTTTAAAGATGTAAAAAAATGATTTGGGCCAGATTGAAGAGTTTAATGGGCCGCATGTGGCCCCCGGGCCTTAATTTGCCCAGGTCTGATTTATAGCAAAGGCCCTTAAGCATAAAGTTATGATGATAATGTATACAAAATTATTCCAACAATGTAGTATGACTCGGGGTTTGAACTCACAACCTACCGATCTCAGAGAGGACACTCTAACCTAGGCCTGGGAAATTATTTTACCCGGGGGGCCAGAATTAGATTAAAAAAAAAGTGTGTCTGAGGGCCAGTATATCTATTTTTAGGAATACTAATATAAAACCTCACAATAATGATTGGAAGCTACAAACGTTATGACAGACCGCCTTAAAAAACATTTTTTTACTGACTGAGACATCCAGAATGTACATAACAATAAAGAATGTGGGTGTGGAGAGGCGGAGCCAACGGTGGGGCAGGGCATGCTGGAGCCCTGCCCAAGATGGCGGCAAGGAGGCAGTGAATGCGGCTGAGCGGAGAGGCGGGGTGTGCCGGGAGCGACGCTACGAGCAAGATCACCAGCACACAATTAACTCATCTCCTCACGCTTTATAAAAGGGGAGAAGGAGGAGAGAGTAGGAGAACCAGCAGCAGTACCCGACAATCGAGAGCGAGCCGCAGACGACAAAGACGCGGCCGACTGAAGGCGAGCGAGGAAGAGCAGGAGAGAAGGAGCTGAAAAGCGACCCGACCGCAGACAAGCTTGCTTTATTGAAAGAATAAACAAGAGTCAATACTACTCAAAAGCATGTCCTTCCTGGGTGGTCCATTGAACCCGGGCGATGACGGAAAAAGTCGTTCACAGTGGGATTTACAATATTAACTATGAATGATAAAACACTGAATATTGACAACGTACTATAAAATTAACCGAAAGGCAACCAAAATACAACAAACATAGTGAAAAGAAAACCCCACTTACAATCTGAGATACCTCATATTGACCATAGTAACTAATTAGATGACCATAGTTAACTAGTATATGGTGCAGATTCCAACCACTGAAAGACTTAGTATAGTTGAAGACTTACGGTCATTAGAAAACATGACTGCACAGCTACACTTTCCCTCTTAAATATCGAAAACAATTATTCGGCAATATTGGGCGGGCCGGGTTGAAAAGCTCAACGGTCCGCATGTGGCCCCCGGGCCTTAATCTGCCCAGGTCTGCTCTAACCACTCGGCCCCTATTTGAAATAGCAAAGGCTATTCGAGCTTCATTTCCGACGTGAACGTGTCACAAAAATTAATGCAAATGTCAGGCTTGCCCCTGACAGTTTGTCTAGGTGTTAGTTTTTTTCCTTTGCATTTGTCTGTTTCCCGTGTTTAGTAGTTCCTGTCAAGTGCTCTTAATTTGTCAGCTTCCTGTCTTGTTCCCTGAGAGCTGTGTTCCTTCTTGGTGTGTTTAGTATGTCCTGTCCTTAGTTCCCGTCTAGTGCTCTTATTTTGTTAGCTTCCTGTCTTGTTCCCTGAGTGCTGCTGCTGATTGGCATCTGGCCACACCTGTTGCCAATCAGCCAGCTCCTATTCGTACCTCCTTTGTCTTGTGTCAGTGTCCGGATCATTGTATCGTCATTTGTTTTGTCGTTGCCTCACGTCACTCTTGTGTCTTTGCTACCTGTCGTGTCAATGTCATTTTCTACTTGTCCTTCCTACTGGTCATGTGATCGCAGCGTAGCGGTAAGCTATATTTGAGGGTTTTTTTTCCCTGCTTCCGATTTGTTTGTTCACAGCCCTTAGTTTGTTATATCCGCCCACGTGCGGGCTTTTGGTTTGAACCCTTTGTTTGGTTTTGTCTTAGTATTTATATTAAAATCATGTTTGCTCACTCCATGCCTCCATCTCTGCATCTTGGGGTTCGACACCAGATAACTCTAAACAACAAACTTCGCACTAGTTTCTAATTGTGAACTCCACCTTTTTTCCCAGCGCCCTTCAAAGGTGTGTCTCCTCACACATCTTCATCATCTTCCACTCCGGTGAACTGCAGATATTTCCACTTTATTAAAGTAGGCCGGCCAGAACAAACCATCTGACTTTAACGGCCCCCAGAGAGGCGAATAATCCTCAATGAGCCTTTTACTTTTTTCAAGAGGTCTTTTTTGCATCCTCTTCTCCCACTATTTTTTTCTCCACTTCCCTTCTTCTACACCCCCCACCATCCCCACCCCCCCCCCTTTTTTTTTTACCCTAATGTCTTTTTCCTCACTGCAAAAAGTCAGTGTTCAAAAACAAGGGGAAAAAAATACAAAAATGAGGGGTATTTTACTTGAACTAAGCAAAATTATCTGCCAATAGAACAAGAAAATTTGGCTTGTTAAGACTTTCCAAAACAAGTAAAATTAAAGCTGCAAGCAGCGTTGGTCGGGTCCGCCTTTGGCTGCTGCCCCCGAGACCCACGGCCGGGCTCCAGTACTCTGGAATGCCCTCCCGGTAACAGTTCGAGATGCCACCTCGGTAAAAGCATTTAAGTCTCACCTTAAAACTCATTTGTATACTCTAGCCTTTAAATAGACTCCCTTTTTAGACCAGTTGATCTGCCGTTTCTTTTCTTTTTCTCCCATGTCCCACTCTCCCTTGTGGAGGGGGTCCGGTCCGATCCGGTGGCCATGTACTGCTTGCCTGTGTATCGGCTGGGGACATCTCTGCGCTGCTGATCCGCCTCCGCTTGGGATGGTTTCCTGCTGGCTCTTCTGTGAACGGGACTCTCGCTGCTGTGTTGGATCCGCTTTGGACTGGACTCTCGCGACTGTGTTGGATCCATTATGGATTGAACTTTCACAGTATCATGTTAGACCCGCTCGACATCCATTGCTTTCCTCCTCTCCAAGGTTCTCATAGTCATCATTGTCACCGACGTCCCACTGGGTGTGAGTTTTCCTTGCCCTTATGTGGGCCTACCGAGGATGTCGTAGTGGTTTGTGCAGCCCTTTGAGACACTAGTGATTTAGGGATATATAAGTAAACATTGATTGATTGATTGATTGATTGATAAGCGTTAGAAGACGCCTTGGAGCCACTATTTTGAGAATCTAATGCATTGTGAAAGTAATGCAGTTGTTGTATTGAAGTGAAAATATCAAACTTCCTGTTGATTTTTGCTAAAGTATGTCAATTATTAAAATGTAGGTCTAAGTGAGACCTACATGGTGTTTTTTGTTTCATGTCTCTTTGACATTCCTACCGGAAGTTACAAGCAGTTTTGTCTGTGTTTTCTTCCTAGGAGCAGTTTGTCCGTGTTGTATTCCTAGGGCGGCGGTAGAGCGCAATTTTGAGTTTTGAGGTTGGGTTTTTTCATCAGATCGCAATTTTTGCCAGACCTGATGTGTGTGTCAAGTTTGGTGAGTTTAGAAGCATTTTAAGGGGGTCAAATAACAGCTCAAAGAGGCAAAAATGTCATTTTTTAGGAGACTTTGCACAGGGGTTCTTTGAAGGCGCGTAAAATCAAAACCTGAGAACTTATCAAAACTCTGTTCTATGCTTTTAATCAGAAGGGTTCAATCCCTCTCCTGTGCGAGTTTGAAGCCAAAACAACAAACGCACTCAGAGGAGATAATGTTCGAAGAAAGGTGACCGTTTTTTACAAAACTTTTGTTTTGAAGGGGGGATCGCAAACTTCCTGTTGATTTTTGTTTGGGGTTGTCAATCTATGAAATGTAGGTCTAAGCGAGACCTACATAGAGGTTTTTGTTTCATGTCTCTCCGACATTCTTACCGAAAGTTACAAGCAATTTTGTCAGTGTTTTTTTCCTAGGAGCAGTTTTTTCAGTGTTTTATTCAAAAATAGCGCTAGAGCACAATTTTGAGTTTTGGGGTTTGGTTTTTTTCATTAGATCGCAATATTCGCCAGTCCTTATGTGTGCACCAAGTTTGGTGACTTTTGAAGCATTTTAAAGGGGTCAAATTACAGCGCAAAGAGGCAAAAATTGCATTTTTTTGCGAAAATTTTATTTTGAAGGGGTTTTTGCCAACTTCCTGTAGATTTTTGCTGAAAGAAGTGAGTATATGAAAATTGGGTCTAAGTCAGACCTACATAGGAGTTTTTGTTTCATGTCGCTATGACATTCCTAACAGAAGTTACATGCAGTTTTGTCTGTCATTTTTTCCTAGGGGGCGCTAGAGCGCGATTTTCATTTTGGGGGATTGGTTGCTTAATATGTTGGGAAGGTTTGCTATACCGACGTGTCAAATTTGGTGAGTTTTGAAGCATGTTAAGGAGGTCAAATTACAGCGCGGAGGTGCGGAATAATAATAAAACACAGCAGTTTCAATAGGGTCCTTGGTCCATGGCAAAGGACTCCTGTGGAGTCCTTTGCCATGGGCCAAGGAACCTAATTAGCTAACTTCAATGAACCCGAAAATACCTCAAAATAAGTATATTCTCATTAATAACAAGTGTACTACTACAGTATACGAGTACGTATTTTCTATTGTTTCATTGAAAAAAAAATGGCAAAGTCTATTTGGCTGTCATCTGTTTTAATATGAAAAACAATTGTGTCAAAGTCATGATTTTGTTTTACGTTCTAAAAATAAGAAATTCTTACTTTAAAAAGTAGTTTTATACTTGTGAGTGTTGATGACACAGCTTTGCAACATTTAATATTCTCGTTTCAAGCATGTTTTACTCAATATAGGTCATCAAATCTCAGCTACAAGCTGTAGTATCTTACTGAGATCATTTAGGACCTAAACACTTAAAACAAGTAAAACACTCTAATATAAAATCTCATGTATGGCCGCGCAAGTCCCAGGATGCCCAAAATGTCCATTACACACCCAGCCGACTCCCATGGGCAGGGGGGATGAAAGTTGGAAAAGTCAGCAAAAGTCCCAAAAATGTTCAAAATACCTACACAGGTTCGAGTCCCACAAGTTCCGCCGCCGGCCAGGATGCGCAAAATGTCCAAAACACACCCAGCAAAGTCCCACAAGAAGGTGGGGAGAAAAGTGACAAAAGTCGGGGAAATGGTCAAAAGTCCCACCTGGGTTCGAGTGTGCACTCAAACTCAAACTCGAACCCGGTTGGGACTCGAACCTGGGTAGGTATTTAGAACATTTTGGGGGACTTTTGCCGACTTTTCTCATTTTTCCGCCCCTATTTCCCGTGGGACTTTGCTGGGTGCGTTTTGGACATTGTTTGTATCCCAGGACTTGTGTGGCCGGCGGTGGGACTCGTGGGACTGGAATCCTGGGGAGGTATTTTGGACACAATTGGGACTTTTGAACATTTTGGCCGCCTTTTCCCCCTCTTCCTCCCGGCCTTCCAGTGCACCATTGCTGGGTGTGTTTTGGACACTTGGACAAAAATAGTTTCAAGCATATTTTACTCAAAATAGGTCATAAAATGTCGGAAACAAGCTGTAGTATCTTACTGAGATCATTTAGGACCTAAACACTTAAAACAAGTAAAACACTCTAACATAAAATCTTATGTATGGCCGCACAAGTCCCGGGATGCCCTAAATGTTCATAACACACCCAGCCGAGTCCCATGGGCAGGGGGGATGAAAGTTGGAAAAGTCAGCAAAAGTCCCAAAAATACCTACACAGGTTCGAGTCCCACAAGTTCCGCCGCTGACCAGGATGCACAAAATGTCCAAAACGCGCCCAGCAAAGTCCCACGGGAAGGTGGGGAGGAAAGTCAGAAAAGTCGGGGAAATGTTCAAAAGTCCCACCCGGGTTCGAGTGTGCACTCAAACTCAAACTCGAACCCGGTTGGGACTCGAACCTGGGTAGGTATCTTGAAAATTTTGGGGGACTTTTGCCGAATTTTCTCATTTTTCCCCCCTACGTCCCGTGGGACTTTGCTGGGTGTGTTTTGGACATTTTTTGTATCCCAGGACTTGTGTGGCCGGCGGCGGGACTCGTGGGACTGGAATCCTGGGGAGGTATTTTGGACACAATTGGGACTTTTGAACATTTTGGCCGCATTTTCTCCCTCTTCTTCCCGGCCTTCCTGTGCACCATTGCTGGGTGTGTTTTGGACACTTGGACAAAAATAATTTCAAGCATATTTTACTCAAAATAGGTCATAAAATGTCGGAAACAAGCTGTAGTATCTTACTGAGATCATTTAGGACCTAAACACTTAAAACAAGTAAAACACTCTAACATAAAATCTTATGTATGGCCGTGCAAGTCCCGGGATGCCCTAAATGTTCATAACACACCCAGCCGAGTCCCCGGGGGAGAGGGGATGAAAGTTGGAAAAGTCAGCAAAAGTCCCAAAAATGTTCAAAATACCTACACAGGTTCGAGTCCCACAAGTTCCGCCGCCGGCCAGGATGCGCAAAATGTCCAAAACGCGCCCAGCAAAGTCCCACGGGAAGGTGGGGAGGAAAGTCAGAAAAGTCGGGGAAATGTTCAAAAGTCCCACCCGGGTTCGAGTGTGCACTCAAACTCAAACTCGAACCCGGTTGGGACTCGAATTTAGAAAATTTTGGGGGACTTTTGCCGACTTTTCTCATTTTTCCCCGCTACTTCCCATGGGACTTTGCTGGGTGCGTTTTGGACATTTTTTGTATCCCAGGACTTGTGTGGCCGGCAGCGGGACTCGTGGGACTGGAATCCTGGGGAGGTATTTTGGACACAATTGGGACTTTTGAACATTTTGGCAGCCTTTTCCCCCTCTTCTTCCCCACCTTCCAGTGCACCATTGCTGGGTGTGTTTTGGACACTTGGACAAAAATAGTTTCAAGCATATTTTACTCAAAATAGGTCATAAAACGTCGGAAACAAGCTGTAGTATCTTACTGAGATCATTTAGGACCTAAACACTTAAAACAAGTAAAACACTCTAATATAAAATCTTATGTAAGGCCGCCCTAAATGTTCATAACACGAGTCCCATGGGCAGGGGGGATGAAAGTTGGAAAAGTCAGCAAAAGTCCCAAAAATGTTCAAAATACCTACACAGGTTCGAGTCCCACAAGTTCCGCCGCTGGCCAGGATGCGCAAAATGTCCAAAACGCGCTCAGCAAAGTCCCATGGGAAGGTGGGGACAAAAGTGACAAAAGTCGGGGAAATGTTCAAAAGTCCCACCCGGGTTCGAGTGTGCACTCAAACTCAAACTTGAACCCGGTTGGGACTCGAACCTGGGTAGGTATTTAGAAAATTTTGGTGGACTTTTGCCGACTTTTCTCATTTTTCCCCCCTACTTCCCGTGGGACTTTGCTGGGTGCGTTTTGGACATTTTTTGTATCCCAGGACTTGTGTGGCCGGCGGCGGGACTCGTGGGACTGGAATCCTGGGGAGGTATTTTGGACACAATTGGGACTTTTGAACATTTTGGCCGCCTTTTCCCCCTCTTCTTCCCGGCCTTCCAGTGCACCATTGCTGGGTGTGTTTTGGACACTTGGACAAAAATAGTTTCAAACATATTTTACTCAAAATAGGTCATAAAATGTCGGAAACAAGCTGTAGTATCTTACTGAGATCATTTAGGACCTAAACACTTAAAACAAGTAAAACACTCTAACATAAAATCTTATGTATGGCCGCACAAGTCCCGGGATGCCCTAAATGTTCATGACACACCCAGCCGAGTCCCATGGGCAGGGGGGATGAAAGTTGGAAAAGTCAGCAAAAGTCCCAAAAATGTTCAAAATACCTACACAGGTTCGAGTCCCACAAGTTCCGCCGCTGGCCAGGATGCGCAAAATGTCTAAAACGCGTCCAGCAAAGTCCCACGGGAAGGTGGGGACAAAAGTGACAAAAGTTGGGGAAAAGTTCAAAAGTCGAGTGTGCACTCAAACTCAAACTCGAACCCGGTTGGGACTCGAACCTGGGTAGGTATTTAGAACATTTTGGGGGACTTTTGCCGACTTTTCTCATTTTTCCCCCCTACTTCCCGTGGGACTTTGCTGGGTGCGTTTTGGACATTGTTTGTATCCCAGGACTTGTGTGGCCGGCGGCGGGACTCGTGGGACTGGAATCCTGCGGCGGTATTTTGGACACAATTGGGACTTTTGAACATTTTGGCCGCCTTTTCCCCCTCTTCTTCCCGGCCTTCCAGTGCACCATTGCTGGGTGTGTTTTGGACACTTGGACAAAAATAGTTTCAAGCATAATTTACTCAAAATAGGTCATAAAATGTCGGAAACAAGCTGTAGTATCTTACTGAGATCATTTAGGACCTAAAAACTTAAAACAAGTAAAAGACTCTAACATAAAACCTTATGTATGGCCGCGCAAGTCCCAGGATGCCCTAAATGTTCATAACACACCCAGCCGAGTCCCATGGGCAGGGGGGATGAAAGTTGGAAAAGTCAGCAAAAGTCCCAAAAATACCTACACAGGTTCGAGTCCCACAAGTTCCGCCGCTGACCAGGATGCACAAAATGTCCAAAACGCACCCAGCAAAGTCCCATGGGAAGGTGGGGACAAAAGTGACAAAAGTCGGGGAAATGTTCAAAAGTCCCACCCGGGTTCGAGTGTGCACTCAAACTCAAACTCGAACCCGGTTGGGACTCGAACCTGGGTAGGTATCTTGAAAATTTTGGGGGACTTTTGCCGACTTTTCTTATTTTTCCCCCCTACTTCCCGTGGGACTTTGCTGGGTGCGTTTTGGACATTTTTTGTATCCCAGGACTTGTGTGGCCGGCGGCGGGACTCGTGGGACTGGAATCCTGCGGCGGTATTTTGGACACAATTGGGACTTTTGAACATTTTGGCCGCCTTTTCCCCCTCTTCTTCCCGGCCTTCCTGTGCACCATTGCTGGGTGTGTTTTGGACACTTGGACAAAAATAGTTTCAAGCATATTTTACTCAAAATAGGTCATAAAACGTCGGAAACAAGCTGTAGTATCTTACTGAGATCATTTAGGACCTAAACACTTAAAACAAGTAAAACACTCTAATATAAAATCTTATGTAAGGCCGCCCTAAATGTTCATAACACGAGTCCCATGGGCAGGGGGGATGAAAGTTGGAAAAGTCAGCAAAAGTCCCAAAAATGTTCAAAATACCTACAGGTTCGAGTCCCACAAGTTCCGCCGCTGGCCAGGATGCGCAAAATGTCCAAAACGCGCTCAGCAAAGTCCCACGGGAAGGTGGGGACAAAAGTGACAAAAGTCGGGGAAATGTTCAAAAGTCCCACCCGGGTTCGAGTGTGCACTCAAACTCAAACTCGAACCCGGTTGGGACTCGAACCTGGGTAGGTATTTAGAAAATTTTGGGGGACTTTTGCCGACTTTTCTCATTTTTTTCCCCCCTACTTCCCGTGGGACTTTGCTGGGTGCGTTTTGGACATTTTTTGTGTCCCAGGACTTGTGTGGCCGGCGGCGGGACTCGTGGGACTGGAATCCTGGGGAGGTATTTTGGACACAATTGGGACTTTTGAACATTTTGACCGCCTTTTCCCCCTCTTCTTCCCCGCCTTCCTGTGCACCATTGCTGGGTGTGTTTTGGACACCTGGACAAAAATAATTTCAAGCATATTTTACTCAAAATAGGTCATAAAATGTCGGAAACAAGCTGTAGTATCTTACTGAGATCATTTGGGACCTAAACACTTAAAACAAGTAAAAGACTCTAACATAAAATCTGCTTAATGAGAAGAATCATCTTACCAGACAGAAAATAAGCAAATATCAGCCTTATTTGAGATATTTCCTCTTACTTAGATTTCAGTTTTTGCAGTGCTCTCCTCATTTCTCACCGTGTTCTCCTACCAAAGCACCTCCACCTCCACCTCCCTCCCTTCCGCCGCCCGGCATGACGTGGGATCACATCAAGGAACCGTGTTGCCGGGAGTAACGGGGATTGAGAGCGACGCGTTGGAATGCAACTCCAGTGGAGCCCCTTGAGAGCGTTTGAAGGAGGAAAAAGAAGAGGAGGAGGAGGAGGAGGGACTATTTCCACTTGGTGCCTCTCTCAAGTGTTTCACCCCAATACTCCTCTTTTTTTTTTTAACTCCATCATCCATCCTCTCTGCATCCTTTTTTTTTTTTTTTGCCCTTTTGCTTGACTTTTTTGCTGCTGTTTATTGGCCCTCCGTCAGGCTGTCCAGGCAGGCCGCCTGTTTGTCTGTTAGCAGTGTAAATGCCAGCTAAACAGACAGTGGCGAGGGCAAACACACACACACACACACACACACACACACACACACATATTCTCTGTCATCAGCAAAATGAAAGTGCTTTCTAGTGTTATTTGAATGAGACAGAAAAGATCCCTATTCAGCCCCCTTTGGCCGGCTTTTATGAACACACTCCCTCTCCTCTGTGCTGCTCACAAACGGGCGAGGTAGCTTTCCTGCTCAGGTAGGACCCCCCCTCTCTCTCTCTCTCTCTCTCTCTTTCCCTCGGTTGGGGCCCCCCCTTGCTCCCTCTTTTGTCACCCCCCCTCCTCCCGCTCTCTCTCTTTTTCGCTCTCTCAATAAGCACAGATGCGTAAAGGGGCGGTCAAACTCTCCACACATCCACCAGTGGCAGCAGCAGCAGAAGAGGCAGAGGAAGAAGAAGAAGAAGCGTCTCGTTGGGGGGAACAAGCGTGCAGGACGGCGCTGTGAGGCTCCAGGGCAGCGTGGAGGAACACGTGGACTCCCCGGGACCTTTCGGAGGCAAGGATGCAGGGAAGGAGTGTGCAGGGTGAGGCGTTCAAGGACCCCGACTTCTCAATGCATGGATGCTCCTCTCTTTTGTGTGTGTGTGTGTGTGTGTGTGTGTGTGTGTGTGTTTGTGTGTGTGTGTGTGTGTGTTCTCCTCCCTCTTTGCACGACTCTCAATTTTTAACTTGGTCTTTTGCTAATCGGCGGCGTGATTTGACACCTGCAGGATTGGATTTCCAATATTTCATATCTCATCAGCTTTTATGAATGCGTAATTAAGAAGCTTTTTCTATTTCTAATGTTTGTTTCCCAAACATAAATTACGGCTCACTTTTCTTCAAGTGCGCCTTTTTTGTAGGGATGTTCCAAAACGAGTACACACTTTTTTTTTTTTTTTAAATTGTTGTTGGCAAACATGTGCCACTCAAAGTCGCTCCTGGGAGAATTGGCCCCTCCCACATTTAGTAGCATGGAATCAAATACAGGTCCCGATAGTACTAAACTACATTTATTTAAGGTCGCGCAGGCACAGAAATTCACTACATTTCTTGAAAATGTTAAATTAATTTAAATGTGCATGGTTAACTATTAAAAATTACATATTTTTTTTTAAATATTCAAGGCATATGTTAATTTTTTTTGTGTTACACACTCTCAAAAATATTAGCAGTAAGAGTTATTGAAATTATTTAAAATAGAATAGAAAGTACTTTATTGATCCCTGGAATTCAGCACCACAATTCGCTCACAATAGACAATAATAATTAAAAAATAATATATTATCTGCGATGAGGTGGCGACTTGTCCAGGGTGAACCCCGCCTTCCGCCTGATTGCAGCCGAGCTTGGCACCAGCGACCCCAAAGGGAATAAGCAGTAGAAAAATGTATGGATATAACATATTTTATATATATAGTGTGAATGATGTCTGTCCATATGTGTTGGCCCCTGCAATGAGGTGGCGACTTGTCCAGGGAGTACCCCGCCTTCCGCCCGAATGCAGCTGAGACAGGCTCCAGCGACCCCAAAAGGGACAAGCGGTTGAAAAATGGATGGAGGGTATATATAATATAAGAATAATATAAATATATTATATATATATTCTACATTTAAGTGCGGTCAAGGATTTAAATGTGTATTTTGTAGCTATTTATGTGCAGGTATCACCGATACAAAAATATGTTTTCTCCTTGTGGCAAAAGTACACCCAAGTAGTGCACGTCCTTTCCCTCTGTGTGTTCCCAACTTCTGTATTTCATTTGTTTGCAGTCTCCTATCTATAGGTATGTGTGTGTGTGTGTGTGTGTGTGTGTGTGTGTGTGTGTGTGTGTGTGTGTGTGTGTGTGTGCTCATACAGTCCAGTCTTCCCAATGCCCAGTGCGCTGTATGGCTTTTTATTCCTATCTGACTCAACTGATGCTTCATATAGGGATGGAAGCCATGCACGGCGCTGGAAGCACAACGCACTGGAACACTGAATGCATCCCTTTCCCTCCTCTCACACACACACACACACACACACACACACACACACACACACACACACACACACACGACAGTCCCCTCGTAGGCGAACCACGACCGTGAGTTAGTCCGAAGCTGTTATTCAGTCCATCAGCTGACAGATGACTTTCTGAAGTACAAAATTGATATCGATCCCGGCGAAGAGGAGCAGAATTGGACTCTGATGAATCAAATCGATTTGGAACCCGAGAAGCACACCTCGTTTCAGGGGGACCTGTCGGCAAAATAACACGCCCGAGAACCATTTGGTCACAGTTATTGACCAGCCTGGTTGTTATTCAGAGTCCCTGGAGTGAGGAGAGACCCGTGTTCCAAACACACTTACACATAAGTTCAACTTTTCTATCCACATATGCAAGCACTAGTACTTCTGTCATAAAACCTACAGGACTTCAAAAGCTGTCACAATCTGATCCCAGGACCGACTATTTCTATTTCTCTTTTTTTTTGCTATGGGAAAAAGCAAAAAAAATCTGACGTCATCCTTAAAAGTTACATGCTGTTTTGTTTTCGGCTATTTCCACCCCTATGAAATGGACTTGTCCTGTCCCCAAGACCCTAAGCAGTGCTTTAAAATGGTACTGGTGTTAGGATTTGATCAAGTGGGGGTGACCCCAGCACGCAGAGACGGGATTCCAGGTAGAATTACAAAACAAGGAAAATGTAACATGTCCAAAAAGTGATGGGGCAGAAGTGCACACTATGAATAATCCAACACAAACAGGTCCCTTCTGAGGGCGCACTTGAGCATAACGAAAAGTCCAACACAAAATCCTTTTTACCTCAGGGAGGCTAGGAAGGAAACACAAAGGGGTGAGGAATTTCAGGAATAGGGGAAAAAAACAACGTACCAGGACTGACGAGGTGAAACAGGCGCCTACACCTGGGAGGAACAGGAGAGAATAACCGGCAGGACCCAGCTGTCGGTGACGAGTTTAAATACACCTGGGTAGGATTTGTTGCAGGTGTGCCTCGCTGCGGACTAATTAACTGAAGAAAGACACCGTATAAAAAAAGGAAAAGGCAGGGAAATGACAAAACACAACAACTGGAGGGACTTTAGTGTAGTGAATGATATTTATATAGCACTTTTCTCTAGTGACCCAAAGCGCTTTTACATAGTAAAACCCGATATCTAAGGTACATTTAAAGCAGTGTGGGTGGCACTGGGAGCAGGTGGGTAAAGTGTCTTGCCCAAGGACACAACAGCAGTGACTAGGATGGCGGAAGCGGGGATCGAACCTGGAACCCTCGAGTTGCTGGCACGACCACTCTGCCAACCGAGCTATACCGCCCCAATGGTCTCGTTTTACCTTCTTATTTGACACATTCATTAATTTGTTGACAAATTCAATAAAAATAAAATCATTATAAAAGAGGAGACAGATGAGGTGGTCCGGGCATCTGGTCAGGATGCCACCTGAACGCCTTCCTAGGGAGGTATTTAGGGCACGTCCGACCGGAAGACCCAGGACAGGTTGGGTAGACTATGTCTCCCAGCTGGCCTGAGAACGCCTCGGGATCGCTTGGGAGGAGCTGGACGAAGTGGTCGGGGAGAGGGACGCCTGGGCTTCCCTGCTTAGGCTGCTGCCCCGCGACCCGACCTCGGATAAGCAGAAGAAAATGGATTGATGGACATCATAAAAGTCTCCACTTGGAAAAAAACATTTTCATGAAATTTTTGTTTAATATTCATGATAAACTTCTTACTTATCTGATATGGTTTATTGCGTTGTTAGACCTATTTCCGTGTTTACATCCTTAATCGAATCAAAAAGTTGTGTCGGTGATGCAAATTGGTGGCAAGAATGTAAATATATTCACTTTGTCCTTTTTTTTTTTTTTTTTTTTAATTACCTGCAGTGAATAAACTTTTCGCCATTCAAACCAAAATGTTGTCCTTATTTCTCACCACACACATGAATAGTGCCATGTTGTTCTAGAACTGGGGTCACCAAAGCGGTGCCCGCGGGCACCAGGTCCCCAGTAAAGACCGGATGAGTCGCCCGCTGGCCTGTTCTAAAAATAGCTCTAATAGCAGCACTTACCAGTGAGCTGCCTCTATTTTTAAAATTGTATTTATTTACTAGCAAGCTGGTTTCGCTTTGCTTAACATTTTTAATTCTAAGAGAGACAAAACTCAAATAGAATTTGAAAATCCAAGAAAATATTTTAAAGACTTGGTCTTCACTTGTTTAAATAAATTCATTTAGTTTTTTACTTTGCTTCTTATAACTGTCAGAAAGACAATTTTAGAGAAAAAATACAACCTTAAAAATGATTTTAGGATTTTTAAACACATATACCTTTTTACCTTTTAAATTCCTTCCACTTCTTTCTTTCCTGACAATTTCAAGTAAATTTATTTGTTTTATTGTAAAGAATAATAAATAAATTGTATTCAATTCTTCATTTTAGCTTCTGTTTTTTTCGACAAAGAATATTTGTGAAATATTTCTTCAAACTTATTATGATTAAAATACAAGAAAATGATTCTGGCAAATTTGGAAAATCTGTAGAATCAAATTTAAATATTATTTCAAAGTCTTTTGAATTTCTCTAGAAATGTTTATTCTGGAAAATCTAGAAGAAATAATGATTTGTCTTTGTTAGAAATATAGCTTGGTTCAATTTGTTATATATTCTAAGAAAGTGCAGATTGGATTTTAACCTATTTAAAACATGTCAGCAACATTCTAAAATTAATCTTAATCAGGAAAAAATACTAATGATATTCCATAAATTATTTTTTTAATTTTTTCAAAAAGATTCGAATTAGCTAGTTTTTCGCTTCTTTTTTTTGGGTTGAATTTAGAATTTTAAAGAGTCAAAATTGAAGATAAACCATGTTTAAAATTGTAATTTCATTTTTTTCCCCGTTTTCTCCTCTTTTAAACTGTTCAATTAAGTGTTTTTTTTTTTCATCATTTATTCTCTACAAAAAACCTTCCGTAAATACCCATTTTTTTACATACCATATTTCTTTGAATTGCCGCAGGGCATATAGTATGCGCCTGCCTTGAATTACCGCCTGGTCAAACTCGTGACATCACGAGTGACACTTCCCCTGTCATCATTTTCAAAATGGAGGAGGCTGATTTCAATACCGGTCATTTGAAATCGCATAAAGGGGAGAAGATTAAGAGCTATTCAGTAGGATTTAAGGTCCAAGCTTACATCACACTCAAATTGTTACTGCATGCCTTTGGTAAGTGCCGGAGTGAGAAGAAGTTTTTAATTAATTAGCGCATGCTTACTTTTACCGCATGCCTTTGGTAAGCGCAGGAGTGAGAAGAGGTTTTAAATTAATTAGCGCCCCGGCGCCAATTCAAGGAAATACGGTATATATAGATTTATTTTAAAGGTAAATTGAGCAAATTGGCTATTTCTGGCAATTTATTGAAGTGTGTATCAAACTGGTAGCCCTTCGCATTAATCAGTACCCAAGAAGTAGCTCTTGGTTTCAAAAAGGTTGCTGAACCTGAAGCTTGATAACGTTGCCTGTCCTCTAGCGCCACCCTCTGGAGGAATCGGGATCAATCTATATCTACTGACTGACAGGTCGCAGTTTTTTTTTTAAATATATTTACTATTTTTTTATATGTATTTTATTTATGTGCGAGTTTTTAAACCAAAACGCAATTATCACGCATTTAGTAAAAGTTGTTATGGTCAGCCACGCTGTTGTCTTTATTATCATCCGGGAACTTACAGGAACATAATACATGTTTTGACTGGCTACTTACGTGTTCCCTTTTACTAGCTGGGCTCAAGATAGTAGTTAGTGTATTATAATGTAACACATTATAAAATATGATAGACATTAAATATGTAAAAGTACAACGTATACGCCAGTAAAAAGTCGGTAGCCAGGGCCAATGAGGGAGGGGTGAGTGTGATGTCACTTCCGGGACTTTTCTTCGCTTTTTTTTAATTTATTTTTTTTATTTTTTTAACGTTTTTTTTTTAATTATTATTTTTAACGTTTACCGCATAGTAAATAGTCAAAAAGTGCAAGTACAAACATTTCCGATAAAACAACAACTTCCGGATTTTTAGCTCCTTAATGATTTCTCGTCTTTGTTATACCGCCTAAACTCAAAACATATGAAAATAAAATGTTCCCATTACAGTGAAAAAAAAAAGACCGTAAAACTTTTACCTTTTTCAAAAAGTTCCTTGTCAAAATGTACTTGTAGAAACATTTCCGGTAAAACAATAACTTCCGGAATGTTCGTTTTTTGTTTTTTTTAATGTTTATTTATAAATTTCAACAATTACTAACAATAAGTCAAAGAACAATATAAAACATTATAAAACATTATGAAAACAGTAAAAAAAAAACAGCGCCAGGGTCTTTTTTTCGTCTATCCGTTGGAAAATCGTGGCTGTGACGTCACCTGGTGTCTTGGAGCGGACACCCAACGTTTCTGTAATAAGTTATATTTAGTTTATGAAGCTAGATGACGAACTAACTGTTTTTGTAGAACATTTTATGGGACTAGCTTTCAGTTTCCATAGTGTAGTGGTTATCACGTTCGCCTAACACGCGAAAGGTCCCCGGTTCGAGACCGGGTGGAAACAAGTTTATTTTAACACACAATATAATTGATTAACTTGGACCCCGACTTAAACAAGTTGAAAAACTTATTGGGGTGTTACCATTTAGTGGTCAATTGTACAGAATATGTACTGTACTGTGCAATCTACTAATAAAAGTTTCAATTAATCATTAACCAAGATTAGTGCCGCATTACTTTGTGAACTGCTTTTTTTTGTCACATAATAATAGTGTTTCCACCCGGTCTCGAACCGGGGACCTTTCGCGTGTTAGGCGAATGTGATAACCACTACACTATGGAAACTGACTGTTAAGCTGACTTTATATCCATCCATCCATCCATCTCATGGGATCTACTAATCAAAGTATCAATCATTAACACAGAATAGTCACACATTATTTATTGCACTGTTTTGTTTTGTCCATCCATCCATCCATTTCCTACCGCTTATTCCCTTGTAGCCTATCTCAGCTACAATCGGGCGGAAGGCGGTAAATATCCTGGACTGTCTATCTGTGTTGGCCCTGTGGTAAGGTGGCGACTTGTCAAGTGAGTACCCCGCCTTCCACCAGGATGTTGCTGAGATAGGCTCCAGCAAACCCCGTGGCCCCAAAAGGGAAAAGCGGTAGAAAATGACTGGATGGATGGATATAAAGTCTATAAAACATGAGTTTCCATAGTGTAGTGGTTATCACATTCGCCTAACATGTGAAAGGTCCCTGGTTCGAGACTGGGTGGAAATAAATGTATTTTTCTTTCATACCAATACACGCAATATAATTGATTAACGTGGACCCCGACTTAAACAAGTTGAAAAACTTATTGGGGTGTTACCATTTAGTGGTCAATTGTACAGAATATGTACTGTACTGTGCAATCTACTAATAAAAGTTTCAATCAATCAATCATTAACACAGAATAGTCACACATTATTTTGTGCACTGTTTTGTTTTGTCACATAATGTTAATGTTTCCACCCGGTCTCGAACCAGGGACCTTTCGCGTGTTAGGCGAATGTGATAACCACTACACTATGGAAACTGACCTTAGACCTGACTTTATATCCATCCATCCATTTTCTACCGCTTGTCCCTTAGTTGGGGTCACGAAAGGCAGAGTACACCCTGGACAAGTCGCCACCTCATCACAGGGCCAACACAGATAGACAGACAACATTCACACTCACATTCACACACTAGGGACCATTTAGTGTTGCCAATCAACCTATCCCCAATCAACCTGTCCCCAATCAAAGTTTATATTGATTGATTGATTGAAACTTTTATTAGTAGATTGCACAGTACAGTACATATTCTGTAGAATAGACCACTAAATGGTAACACCCCAATAAGTTTTTCAACTTGTTAAACATGAATGAACTTTAATTGGGGACAGGTTGATTGTTGACAGTGTGAATGTTGTCTGTCTATCTGTGTTGGCCCTGTGATGAGGTGGCGACTTGTCCTGGGTGTACCCCGCCTTCCAGCCTGCAGCTGAGAAAGGCTCCAGCACCCCCCGCGGCCCCAAATAAGGGACAAGCGGTAGGAAATGGATGGATGGACGGATGGATATAAAGTCAGCTTACCAGTCAGTTTCCATAGTGTAGTGGTTATCACGTTCGCCTAACACGCGAAAGGTCCCCGGTTCGAGACCGGGTGGAAACAATATTATCATGTGACAAAAAAAAAAATAATGGGGGACTTATCTTGGTTAATGATTAATTGAATCTTTTATTAGTAGATTGCACAGTACAGTACATATTGTACGGATTTTAGCGATATTACGGAGATGAAAGAAGGCCGTTTTAGTAACGCTTTTAATGTGTGCCTCAAAGGAGAGAGTTGGGTCGAAGATAATACCCAGATTATTTACCGTGTCGCCTTGTTTAATTGTTTGGTTGTCAAATGTTAGAGTTGTATTATTAAATAGAGGTCGGTGTCTAGCAGGACCGATAATCAGCATTTCCGTTTTTTTGGCATTAAGTTGCAAAAAGTTAGCGGACACTCATTGTCCGGCGTGTTTTTCAACTTGTTTAAGTCGGGGTCCACGTTAATCAATTATATTGCGTGTTAAAACAAAATTGTTTCCACCCGGTCTCGAACCGGGGACCTTTCGCGTGTTAGGCGAACGTGATAACCACTACACTATGGAAACTGACAAACATCAGATTCTATGATTAGAAGTCTACATATTGGCTCTGTAGATGGCCTGAGAGTCAAAATGTTATTTGGACTCGGACTTAGAGGTGCTGATTCTCATTCCGGTCGCTTCACACTCGGCTGCAAACCTATCCAGTGAGAGCTGAAGATCCTGGCAAGGTGGACAGGACCACGTGTTACCATTTAGTGGTCAATTGTACCGAATATCTTCTGTACTGTACAATCTATCAACAAAAGTCTCAATCATCCATCCATCCATTTTCTACCGCTTATTCCCTTTTGGGGTCGCGGGGGGTGCTGGCGCCTATCTCAGCCAATCAATCATTAAACATTATTTTGTGCACTGTTTTGTTTTATTACAAAATATTAATGTTTCCATCCGGTCTCGAACCAGGGACTTTTTGCGTGTTAGGTAAACGTGATAACCACTACACTATGGAAACTGACTATTCAGATGACTTCATATCGATTCATCTTTTCTTCCATTTTTACCACTTGTCCCTTATTTGGGGTTGCGGGGGATTGCTGGAGCCTATTTCATTTGCTATTGGGCGGAAGGCGGTATACACCCTGGATAAGTCACCACCTCATCACAGGGCCAACACAGATAGACAACATTCACACTGTCCCCAATCAAAGCTTATTCATTTTTACCATTAATTGATTAGTTGAAAAACTTATTGGGGTGTTACCATTTAGTGGTCAATTGTACAGAATATGTACTGTACTCCATCCATTTTCTACCGCTTATTCCCTTTCGGGGTTGCGGGGGGCGCTGGCGCCTATCTCAGCTACAATCGGGCGGAAGGCGGGGTACACCCTGGACAAGTCGCCACCTCATCGCAGGGCCAACACAGATAGACAGACAACATTCACACTGTCAACAATCAACCTATAACCCAATCAAAGTTCATTCATGTTCACCAAGTTGAAAAACTTATTGGGGTGTTACCATTTAGTGGTCAATTGTACGGAATATTAATCAATCAATCATTAACACAGAATAGTCCCACATTATTTTGTGCACTGTTTTGTTTTGTCCCAAAACGTTAATGTTTCCACCCGGTCTCGAACCGGGGACCTTTCGCGTGTTAAGCGAATGTGATAACCACTACACTATGGAAAATGGTCTTTGAACTGACTTTATATCCATCCATCCATTTTCTACCGCTTGTCCCTTAGTTGGGGTCACGGAAGGCAGAGTACACCCTGGACAAGTGGCCACCTCATCACAGGGCCAACACAGATAGACAGACAACATTCACACTCACATTCACACACTAGGGACCATTTAGTGTTGCCAATCAACCTATCCCCAATCAAAGTTTATTTTGATTGATTGATTGAAACTTTTATTAGTAGATTGCACAGTACAGTACATATTCTGTACAATTGACCACTAAATGGTAACACCCCAATAAGTTTTTCAACTTGGTGAACATGAATGAACTTTGATTGGGTTATAGGTTGATTGTTGACAGTGTGAATGTTGTCTGTCTATCTGTGTTGGCCCTGTGATGAGGTGGCGACTTGTCCAGGGTGTACTCCGCCTTTTGCCCGAATGCAGCTGAGATAGGCTCCAGCGCCCCCCGCGACCCTAAATAAGGGACAAGTGGTAGGAGATGGATGGGTGGATGGATATAAAGTCAGCTCAACAGTCAGTTTCCATAGTGTAGTGGTTATCACGTTCGCCTAACACGCGAAAGGTCCCCGGTTCGAGACCGGGTGGAAACAATATTATCATGTGACAAAAAAAAAATAATGGGGGACTTATCTTGGTTAATGATTAATTGAATCTTTTATTAGTAGATTGCACAGTACAGTACATATTGTACGAATTTTAGCGATATTACGGAGATGAAAGAAGGCCGTTTTAGTAACGCTTTTAATGTGTGACACAAAGGAGAGAGTTGGGTCGAAGATAATACCCAGATTATTTACCGTGTCGCCTTGTTTAATTGTTTGGTTGTCAAATGTTAGAGTTGTATTATTAAATAGAGGTCGGTGTCTAGCAGGACCGATAATCAGCATTTCCGTTTTTTGGGCATTAAGTTGCAAAAAGTTAGCGGACATCCATTGTTTAATTTCATTAAGACACGCTTCCAGCTGACTACAGTCCGGCGTGTTGGTCAGCTTTAGGGGCATGTTGGGTGTCACAGATAGACAGTCCAGGATGTTTACCGCCTTCCGCCCGATTGTAGCTGAGATAGGCACCAGCGCCCCCCACGACCCCAAAGGGAATAAGAGATAGACAATGGATGGATGGATGGACAAAGTGAAACAGTGCAATAAATAATGTGTGACTATTCTGTGTTAATGATTGATTGATTGATACTTTTATTAGTAGATTGCACAGTACAGTACATATTCTGTACAATTGACCACTAAATTTTAACACCCCAATAAGTTTTTCAACTTGTTTAAGTCGGGGTCCACGTTAATCAATTCATGGTAAATGTGTTATGTGTAGCAACACCTTCTACTTTTACGGATAACAAAACGGTTTGTAGCGCTATCATTTTTGTTGGATTGTGCCGTCAGGGAATTGAACTCTGAGGGGATTGAGACTTTTATTAGTAAATTAGTACATATTCCGTACAATTGACCACTAAATGGTAAGACCCGAATAAGTTTTTCAACTTCTTTAAGTCGGGTCCACGTGAATCAATTCATGGTAAACATGAATAAACTTTGATTGGGGATAGGTTGATTGGCAACACTAAATGGTCCCTAGTGTGTGAATGTGAGTGTGAATGTTGTCTGTCTATCTGTGTTGGCCCTGTGATGAGGTGGCCACTTGTCCAGGATGTAAATCGCCTGGACACCCGAATGCAGCCGCGACCCCAAATAAGGGACAAGGGGTAGAAATGGATGGATCAATGGATGGATGGATATAAAACCAGCATAACAGTCAGTTTCCATAGTGTAGTGGTTCTCACGTTCGCCTAACACGAGAAAGGTCCCTGGTTCGAGACCGGGTGGGAACATTAACATTATGTGACAAAACTAAACAGTGCACTAAATAATGTGGGACTTTTTTCAGTTAATGATTGATGAGATGAAAATTATATTAATAGATTGCACAGTAAATAAATAAATAAATGGGTTGTACTTGTATAGCGCTTTTCTACCTTCAAGGTACTCAAAGCGCTTTGACACTACTTCCACATTTACCCATTCACACACACATTCACACACTGATGGAGGGAGCTGCCATGCAAGGCGCTAACCAGCACCCATCAGGAGACACTTGTGATTAAGGGCTGTGTAAATAAACGTTGATTGGCAACACTAAATTGGCCCTAGTGGGGGAATGTTGTCTTTCTATCTGTGTTGGCCCTGTGATGAGGTGGTGACTTATCCAGGGTGTATACCGCCTTCCGCCCAATAGCAAATGAAATAGGCTCCAGCAATCCCCGGCAACCCCAAATAAGGGACAAGTGGTACAAATGGAAGAAAAGATGAATCGATATGAAGTCATCTGAATAGTCAGTTTCCATAGTGTAGTGGTTATCACGTTTGCCTAACACACAAAAGGTCCCTGGTTCGAGACCGGTTGGAAACATCAACATTTTGTAATAAAACAAAACAGTGCACAAAACAATGTTTATTGATTGATTGATTGAGACTTTTATTGGTAGATTGTACAGTACAGAAGATATTCGGTACAATTGACCACTAAATGGTAACACGTGGTCCTGTCCACCTGGCCAGGATCTTCAGCTCTCACTGGATAGGTTTGCAGCCGAGTGTGAAGCGACTGGAATGAGAATCAGCACCTCCAAGTCCGAGTCCAAATAACATTTTGACTCTCAGGCCATCTACAGAGCCAATATGTAGACTTCTAATCATAGAATATGTACACTTCTAATCATAGAATCTGATGTTTGTCAGTTTCCATAGTGTAGTGGTTATCACGTTCGCCTAACACGCGAAAGGTCCCCGGTTCGAGACTGGGTGGAAACAATTTTGTTTTAACACGCAATATAATTGATTAACGTGGACCCCGACTTAAACAAGTTGAAAAACTTATTGGGGTGTTACCATTTAGTGGTCAATTGTACAGAATATGTACTGTACTGTGCAATCTACTAATAAAAGTTTCAATCAATCAATCATTAACACAGAATAGTCACACATTATTTATTGCACTGTTTCGCTTTGTCCATCCATCCATCCATGTTCTACCGCTTATTCCCTTTGGGATCGCAGGGGGGCGCTGGTGCCTATCTCAGCTACAATCGGGTGGAAGGCGGTAAACATCCTGGACTGTCTATCTGTGTTGGCCCTGTGATAAGGTGGTGACTTGTCAAGTGAATAAGGGACAAGAAATCGTTAGTTTCCATAGTGTAGTGGTTATCACATTCGCTTAACACGTGAAAGGTCCCCGGTTCGAGACCGGGTGGAAACATTAACATTTTGTGACAAAACAGTGCACTAAATAATGTGGGACTAATCTCGGCTATTAATTGAAACTTTTATTAGTAGATTGCACAGTACAGTACATATTCTGTACAATTGACCACTAAATGGTAACACCCCAATAAGTTTTTCAACTTGTTTAAGTCGGGGTCCACGTTAATCAATTCATGGTAAACATGAATAAACTTTGATTGGGGATAGGTTGATTGGCAACACTAAATGGTCCCTAGTGTGTGAGTGTGAGTGTGAATGTTGTCTGTCTATCTGTGTTGGCCCTGTGATGAGAAGGCGACTTGTCCAGGGTGTACTCCGCCTTCCGCCCAAATGCAGCTGAGATAGGCCCCAGCACCCCCCCATGATCCCAAATAAGGGACAAACGGTAGTAAATGGATGGATGAATGGATGAATGGATATGAAGTTGACTCAGCAGTCAGTTTCCATAGTGTAGTGGTTATCACGTTCGCCTTACACGCGAAAGGTCCCCGGTTCGAGACTGGGTGGAAGCACTAGTATTATGTGACAAAAAAATAAAATAATGCGGGACTAATCTTGGTTAATGATTAATTGAAACTTTTATTAGTAGATTGCACAGTACAGTACATATTCCATACAATTGACCACTAAATGGTAACACCCCAATAAGTTTTTCAACTTGTTTAAGTCGGGGTCCACGTTAATCAATTCATGGTAAATGTGTTATGTGTAGCAACACCTTCTACTTTTACGGATAACAAAACGGTTTGTAGCGCAATCATTTTTGTTGGATTGTGCCGTCAGGGAATTGAACTCTGAGGGGATTGAGACTTTTATTAGTAAATTAGTACATATTCCGTACAATTGACCACTAAATGGTAACACCCCAATAAGTTTTTCAACTTCTTTAAGTCGGGGTCCACGTGAATCAATTCATGGTAAACATGAATAAACTTTGATTGGGGATAGGTTGATTGGCAACACTAAATGGTCCCTAGTGTGTGAATGTGAGTGTGAATGTTGTCTGTCTATCTGTGTTGGCCCTGTGATGAGGTGGCGACTTGTCCAGGATGTAAATCGCCTGGACACCCGAATGCAGCCGCGACCCCAAATAAGGGACAAGCGGTAGAAATGGATGGATCAATGGATGGATGGATATAAAATCAGCATAACAGGCAGTTTCCATAGTGTAGTGGTTCTCACGTTCGCCTAACACGCGAAAGGTCCCCGGTTCGAGACCGGGTGGTAACATCAACGTTTTGGGACAAAACTAAACAGTGCACTAAATAATGTGGGACTGTTTTCAGTTAATGATTGATGAGATGAAAATTATATTAATAGATTGCACAGTAAATAAATAAATAAATGGGTTGTACTCGTATAGTGCTTTTCTACCTTCAAGGTACTCAAAGCGCTTTGACACTACTTCCACATTTACACATTCACACACACATTCACACACTGATGGAGGGAGCTGCCATGCAAGGCGCTAACCAGCACCCATCAGGAGACACTTGTGATTAAGGGCTGTGTAAATAAACGTTGATTGGCAACACTAAATTGGTTCTAGTGGGGGAATGTTGTCTTTCTATATGTGTTGGCCCTGTGATGAGGTGGTGACTTATCCAGGGTGTATACCGCCTTCCGCCCAATAGCAAATGAAATAGGCTCCAGCAATCCCCCCGCAACCCCAAATAAGGGACAAGTGGTACAAATGGAAGAGAGGATGAAAAGATATAAAGTCAGCTCAACAGTCAGTTTCCATAGTGTAGTGGTTATCACGTTCGCCTAACACGCGAAAGGTCCCTGGTTCGAGACCGGGTGGAAACAAGTTTATTTTAACACGCAATATAATTGATTAACGTGGACCCCGACTTAAACAGGTTGAAAAACTTATTGGGGTGTTACCATTTAGTGGTCAATTGTACAGAATATGTACTGTACTGTGCAATCTACTAATAAAAGTTTCAATCAATCAAGAATTAACACAGAATAGTCACACATTACTTATTGCACAGTTTCGCTTTGTCCATCCATCCATCCATTTTCAACCGCTTATTCCCTTTGGGATCGCGGGGGGCGCTGGTGCCTATCTCAGCTACAATCGGGCGGAAGGCGGTAAATATCCTGGACTGTCTATCTGTGTTGGCCCTGTGATAAGGTGGCGACTTGTCAAGTGAATAAGGGACAAGAAATAGTCAGTTTCCATAGTGTAGTGGTTATCACGTTCGCCTAACACGCGAAAGGTCCCTGGTTCGAGACCGGGTGGAAACAACAACTTTATGTGACAAAAGAGCGCACTAAATAATGTGGGACTGTTCTCCGTTATTGATTGAAACTTTTATTAGTAGATTGCACAGTACAGTACATATTCTGTACAATTGACCACTAAATGGTAAAACCCCAATAAATTTTTCAACTTGTTTAAGTCGGGGTCCATCCATCCATCCATCCATTTCTACCGCTTATTCCCTTTTGGGGTCGCGGGGGGCGCTGGCGCCTATCTCAACTACAATCAGGCGGAAGGCGCCGTACACCCTGGACAAGTCGCCACCTCATCGCAGCCATGTTAATCAATTCATGGTAAACATGAATAAACTTTGATTGGGGATAGGTTGATTGGCAACACTAAATGGTCCCTAGTGTGTGAATGTGAGTGTGAATGTTGTCTGTCTATCTGTGTTGGCCCTCTGATGAGGTGGCGACTTGTCCAGGGTGTAGCCCGCCTTCCACCCAAATGCAGCTGCGATAGGCTCCAGCACCCCCCCATGATCCCAAATAAGGGAAAAACGGTAGAAAATGGATGGATGAATGGATATGAAGTTGGTTTAGCAGTCAGTTTCCATAGTGTAGTGGTTATCACGTTCGCCTTACACGCGAAAGGTCCCCGGTTCGAGACCGGGTGGAAACAACAATACTTTACATACCGCAATATAATTTCAGTTTTTTTTTATGTTTAACAACATCTCAGAGCTTTACTTGAGCTAAAGCAATTTTTTACGCAATTATTTTGGCAGATTGTGCCATCAGTGAAAAATCCAACAAACATTTGTATGCACATATCCATCCATCCATTTTCTACCGCTTATTCCCTTTTGGGGTCGCGGGGGGCGCTGGCGCCTATCTCAGCTACAATCGGGCGGAAGGCGGGGTACACCCTGGACAAGTCGCCACCTCATCGCAGGGCTATGCACATATCAGTATGTGCAATTGTATTATGGAGTGGATTAAGCAAATACATCCAACAATGTACTATTATGATTCAGTGTAAGAAAATGTTTAAGTGTTTACAAAGTTCTAGGAAGAAAAATGATGATAATTATTGAAAATAAGACATTATTCATCTCATTAAGTGAATCATAACTGACCTAACCATTTATTAATACAATTGTTGTATCTAGGAAATTCTGTTACAAATATTAGTTGGAAAATGACCAAAATTCAATGGTCAGATCAACGTCAGAAGCCAACATTAATTTGACGTCAAAAAGCATGTTTTTCAACGTTATGTTTGAGTTGCTCAACATCAGGAACTAATTCAACAAGTTCTCAACACTGTTTTAATGTCTTGTGCCTGCTGGGATGGCTCCATCTGTTGCAGACCTGGGCAAATTAATTAAATTGCGGCCCGTTAAGCTTTTCAATCCGTCCCGCCGGACATTCCCAAAAAAAAAAGCTGCCATTATGATGTGCAGTCATGTTTTCAAATTACCGTAAGTCTTGAACTATACAAAGTATTTCGATGGTTGGAATTTGCGCTTATGGATGATATACCAGTTACTATGTAATCTAATTAGTTACTTTGGTCATCTAATTAGTTACTATGGTCATCTACGTCACAGCAGCTCAGACGAGGTACCAAGCAGTGTGGGCGGGAAGCGTTTCCACGGACGAGGAAGGAGCTTTTCACAACAAAGTTCTAAAGATTAGTGATATATCGCATTGTAGGTGGGTTTATTTTGTACCCTTCGCGTTCATATTTCACTGTTTGTTGCATTTTTGTTGCGTTTCACTTGATTGTAAAATATGTCGATCGAAAGGGGGGTGTGACGTTCACATTTTGTCAATATTCAGTGTTTTATCGTTCATAGAAAAATGTAAAATTCCATTGCGTTTTTTTAAGGCGGTCTGTCATTTTTTAGCATTCAATCAGACATTATCGTGAAATTTTCTAATAGTGTTCCTAAAAATAGATATACCGGCCCCCAGACACATTTTTTATCTCTAAATGTGGCCCCCGAGTCAAAATAATTGCCCAGGCCTGATCTATTGGAATACTTCAAATAATAACTTTGGCTACTGTTCATACTGTGGGTTATGTTACAGTGGCCATAAAATATTAAATATATCTGTTAAATAAAACCTCTGCCTTATTTTTTATGAATATGTAGGCCTACTAAGCCACTGTATTTTAATGTTGGTCATTATTGTGGTACTTGGAGAGCCAAGTGTTTTCTGAGCGGGTACTTCATGAAAAAGTTTTATCAACTTACTTTACCATGAATTGATTAACCTGGAGCCCGGCTTAAACGAGTTGAAAAACTTATTCGGGTGTTACCATTTAGTGGTCAATTGTTCGGAATATGTACTGTACTGTGCAATCTACTCATAAAAGTTAAAATCAATCAATCATTCAATCAATCAATCAATCAAACCTCAGATCTATCTGAGGTTTTTCAACTTGTATG